>NC_060277.1:96954433-97222199 GCF_021613505.1 Equus quagga | reverse complement strand
GAGCGTGCGAACTTAACCACTCTGCCACGGGGCCAGTCCCTGGATCACTTTTGTGTCCATCCCTCATCTAGATCCAGCCGGGGAGAGGGTCCCAGCCCACAGGCTGTGGCATGTCTTCCAGGAGCCCTTGACTCCTTACCCCTGCCCACCCAGTCTGTGGACCTGATTTGTAAATGTGCAAACACCATCATGTAGAGGGTCCACGAAACTGTTGACCTCAAAAAGGTGGGAGGAGGAGGTGTGGGGAGGCCTCAGACTAAGGCTGGGAAACACCGGGTTAGGTCTTTCTTGTTGCCTACCTCAAAACAGCTGGGAATTTGGCTACAGAGGATTCACAGGGAATCGGAGATTGCAGTTAGAATGGGGTTTTCCCCAAAAAGCAACAGGGCTTCTGCCTCTGGGGCTCAGCTGATGTGACCTTGGACAAGCCAGTTTTCTCATGCATGGAATGAGACCAGTCTCCCAGGTTGTTGTGAGGACATGGGTATGTAAGGTGCCTCTCCCCTTTTCCTGGCCGTATGAGCTGGAGACACACATATATACACACCCCCTTCCCCAAACCATCTCAGCCCCTGGGCACCTACTGCAAGGATTCGGGGGATGTGCAGAGGTGCAAGGGGGTCATGCCCTCTTCAGACAGCACGTTGGCCTTAGCGCCGAAGGTCAGCAGCAGCCGTACACTGTCGGTCTGAGCCCGGGCACAGGCCTCATGCAAGGCGGCCCGGCCCCCGACCCGGGCATCCAGCTCAGCTCCCTGCCGGATCAGGTGGCGGGCGCAGTCGGTGTAGCCTCGGGCCGCAGCGATGGTGAGGGGTGCTGTCTGCTTGGTCTTGGGGGTCAGCACCCAGAACCCTGGAGAGAGCAGGCAGTTTTGGGGGATGGTGTGTGAGACCAGCAGGTAGGGCAGGCCATGGTGAACAACTTATGCTGGCCTTCCCTCTGCACCCTCAGCTGAGCACAGACACTGTGCCAGGCTGTACCTGTAGAGAGGGCTCACTCAAGCCCTGAACTGGGAGTGTAAACTGGGACAGCCTTTTAGAACAGTTTGTCAATCTGTAATAAAATATAATATGTGTGTCACAGAAAAAAAATTAGTTGTTCTTTAAAACCACAAGGGCAACTAAGGAGGGTGAGTCCTGTTAGGGAGCCCTCTGGGTCTTTGAGGCCCTGGCGGAGTCCTCGGCTCTTTTTGTTCACTTGGGGGTCTGGCGTTGGGGATGAGGGGAGTTATGCACAGGAAGGCCGGGAGCTGAGCTTGGGAGTGGCCAAAGGGCAGAGCTGAAGGAGCCGGAGTTTGGAGTTCGAAGTTCGAGGACACTCCCCGGATGGGGGCGGGAAATACGAGGTGGGGGCAGCCAAAGAAGAGTGGGGAGCGGGCTTGATCGCGGGACTTGTGTTGGATCCCAATTGTAGAAATGGCCAAAGACTCGTTCAAAGGACACAGAAGCCTAATATGAACTGTAAGTTGTCTTACAGCGGAGTAAAGCCCTGGGTTTCCTAAATCTTGGGTAAAGCATGTTTTGTTTTTATTAGGATTGAAATTAAGGCCAAGTTCTATTTGGGGGCTGATGGACATGCTGCAGGATGAGGCCAGGATGCCCTGGGTGGGGCCAGATCTCTAACATGAAGCCAAAGAGGAATTTGGAGCCAGTGGTGGCTGCAAGAGCATAAGCTCTCCAAGGGTTTTGAACCCCCACATCCATGGGTGGGAGCTGAGGCAGTCTCCTGTCAGTCTGAAGAGCAGGGTGATCTCAGCTGTGGTATTTGCTTTGCATGGGCAAACCCTCCGGTCAGAATAGATCCTAAGGAAATCATCTGGCAAGTACACAAAGATGTTTGTCATATTGCTATTTAAAATAGCTTAAAAAAAAAAAGGGAACCCAATTTGTTTGGGGGCTAGTTATATCCATCATGGCACACTCATACAATAGAATTTATGCAGCTATTTAAAATATTATGTGGACTTCTGCTATCGACATAGAAAGGTGTTACCTGAAAAAATCAGGTTATAAAATAGCATATGGGGTCTGATTTCATTCTATGAAGGAAAAAATATCATGTGTGGATGTATATTCAGAGAAAAAATTACATTAGAATATAACTGTGTTCCTACGTAATTAATATAATATGTTAACGTAACTTTAATTCTGAAAAGACACACAAACCACTAACTACGGCTCATCTCTGTTTAGGGGGGAGCTAGAATGGGCAGTGGAAAGGGATGCTCTAGTCTATGGTCTGGAGGGAGAAGATGGGGCTGAGACTCTCCCCCTCTCTCCACCCCCCCTTCCCTCTCTCTCCTCTTTGCCCCCACCTGGTACTACCTACCCTGTTCGGCCGACCAGGCCAGCTGATTGCTCACGGTCTCCACAATCATGTTGGCAGTGTCTTCATCTTGGAACAGAGCTTGGACCTGTTGCAGGTCGCCGGAGAACAGGGCATTGTGGACAGCTGGGTCTCGGCAGGAGCGGCGTGGCCTAGTGAGGTGGGCCCGGGAACTTGGGGGGCACCTGTGGCTCCTGCACTGCCGGGCCGCAGCCCGCCGCCGGTCCTCCCACTCCAGCCACTCCCGCTGCAGGCGGAGAGAGCGCAGAGTGGAGGAGGTGAAGGGGAAGCTCTCCTCCGCCATGAGGAGGGGCCCAGGGGTCTGGGCAGTGGCAGCTGAGCAGAGCTGGGTTCCTCAGCCCGACTCCCACCCTCGCTCTGAGGAGCCACCCTGCCCCCTCACCCGATACCCAGAGAGAGGAGCAGCTGAGGCTATAAATAGGCCCTTTGCTGCTCTGGTAAACACTCTTTGCCCAGAGTCGTGATCCTGGAGCAGAGAAGGTGTTGGGCCAACCCCCAGCCCAGGGCTAGGGCCAGCTTCTGCCTGTGCTGCTAGCCTCCGATAGGGCAGCTGGCCCTCAGCTGAGGCCACCCCTGAACCCCAGGATCTGCAGCCATCCATCTCTGGAGGGAGCCTCTTGGGTTGGCAAGGGCCAAGGTGAGTGAAACAGTCAGTCAGGGAGATGGACAGGACAGGGAGGAGGAGCCAGAGCCTCTCCGACGTTGGCTGGAGGCAGACCCCAGCCCAGGAAATAAGGGCCGGTCAAGGAGTTCAGAAGCTCTCCCCAGCATCTGCAGGCACAGCACATGTGCGGCAACGTGCACATGTGTGCACGGGGCTTTACAGTATTTAAGCCACTCATATCCATCTTCACTCCCACGGCCGCACTTCCCGGCTCGCCAAAGTAAACGGTAAGCTTGGTTTTGACAAAAAATTATATGTGATCAGGCTAATTTATCACAGTTGAACACCTCTGAGACGGGTGGTCTTGTGTCTGTTTTATCAATGAGGAACTTAAGCCTTAACAAGATAAAACTACTGGCTCAAGGTCACAGCTTGTGAGGGGTGGAGCCAGGACTAGGACCCCAGTTGGCCTGACTCCACAGATGGTGCACTTTGGCTCCAGCTCCTGAGGTCACGCGAGGGCGAAGACAGTTGTGAGAGCCTGTCCCCACCCTCCAGGCAGGACAGCGTCATCTCTAGAAACTGCCTTCAGTGAGTCTTGTTTCCCCCTCTCCCACCAGCTCCTAAAAGGGCTCACGTGCCTGCCTGAGGGCCAAGGGGCTGGCCTCGCACCTCTGGGGACTCCAGCCACAGAGACTTTCAAGCCACAAACTCATTCACTCTGAGGAGAAAGCGGCTCTGCTTCCAGGAGCCTCTAGGGGGAGGAATAAGGCCATGAAACAGCAACAGCTGGTGTGGCTGCTAAGCCAGGGAAGGGGAGGGTGGGAGGGATGACAGCCCCGCCTCAGAAGCTCTCCTAACCCTGCCACTCACCCATTGTGCTGGTGGGCCGGCTCTCGGCCCCTCGGCCCCTCAGGGTTGGCCTAGCCCCATCCCGCCCTGGCTGCAGGCCATAGCTGTTCTGTCTCCCAGCACTGCGGGCTCCTCCTGGCTCCCAGGTCGGCTGTGCTTCCCCTCCTCCACCGTCCCCCGGCCCCACAGCAGCCTGCTCAGTTGTCGCTGACTTTTTCCTCGCCCTGGTCCCCTCACATGAAGTTTCAGCTCCCGTTCTCACATTTTCAGTCACTATCTCAGTGCCTTGAACCTGGACTAGCCCAGCCTCCTGCTTGGTGTTCCTTCCTCTGGCCACAACCCCTCTGCTCCACTGCCCAAATGGAATGATCTAAAATGGCCACTTCCCTACTTTGAAAACTTCTGCTGACTTCCAACACCTGCCCTCCCCAACTCAGCCCAGTTTCTTGGTTCGGCCTCACATCACGTGGCGTTCTCATCACAGCTCCTCACCCTTCACTGCCGTTCCCTCTCACGTGGCTCTCTCTGCTTGTGATTCCCCTCTGATTCCTTCCTCAAAGGTCACCTGCTCTGGGAGACATCCGTGCAGTTCCAGCCACCCCCACTCCGTGCTCCTGAAGGACTGTGCACTTCATGAAGCACCTGTCTCAACGAGCTGCAGATGACAGTAGGCAGTGCTAGATGCGGGCTCCAGAGCAGGCCTGAGTTTATTCAGCTGGGTTTCTGGTACCCAGCAGGGCCCAGCGCACAGGTCCTGACGTGGTGTTTGGGAGCACTTGGCTTGTAGCGGGCTGGCCTCTTCCATGTAGGGCATCGACTGAGGGCCCCTGTTCTCTGCCAGAGCAAACACTCATCCGCCTGCCCCAGTGGGTGGCAGCAGCCTGGGCTGTTTCCGGCACTGGCCTTCCCCTGCTGTTCACCCACTCTGGCCCCAGCTTCTTGGTGCTGTTCCAGGGTGGGTGATCCCAGAGGAGGAATGAGATCATGCACAGCAAGGGCTAGGAGATCCTCAGAGAAAGGTGCCTCTATGAACGCAGCTGTGAGTAACCCTGTTGGAACCCATTTGGTGTTTTAACTGCCCCGCCAACGGCCTGGTTGAGCACCCACAGCTGGGTTCCCAGGGTTGGGAGCTGGCAGGGCTGGGTGGGGTCAAGAAGGGCCAAGGTAGGGGTGGGTGTCCCTTTCCTCTGGAGGCACACAGCAGTCATGATGTGTGGGGCCTGAGGCTGTGCTGACCTCCCCAGCCTCTCTGCGGCCTTCTTGTCACACAGGCCTGAAGGTGCTCTGATTATAGCTCAGTCCCCAGAGAGACCATGTCTTCTGTCTCCTGTCCTTAACCTCAACTTTCTGAGGGCAGAAAAACTGTCTTTAGTGTCAACTTCTTGAGTCCTTTACTTCAACCCACACATGAGCCCACAGGGAGCTCAGAGCCCGTGGGGTGATGAAGCCCACCACAAGAAACCAGGACGTCAGTCAGGACCGTGAGCAGTAGAGACTAGGGCTCGAGGGGTTGAGTGGGGAAGGGCGCTGCAGGCCAGGGGCACGGGCTGGTTTAGGTGCAGGAAGACCACACGCCTTAGGTGAACTCTAGCCCAGATCTAAGCTGCATAGGCAGAGCTGGGGAGTTAGCTGTGTGTGGAAGAGAACGAAGTGCTGGTCTGCTCAGGTGGGAAGAACACATGGGCGTGTGAAGGGGCCAGGGTGCTGGGGTAGTAGCCCCTTCTTGCTCCTGGGCTTGGGACACAAAGGCTTCCAGAATGGGCCCTGCTGCAACCAGCAGCCAGCTGAACATGGAGTTCTTAGAGCACTTGCTCACTTCAGCCTTACACCTAGGATCCATGGGGGCAGCTTCTCTTTGGGAAAAGGGAGATTAAAGCCTTCCCCAGGGCAGTGCCAAGCCCACCAGAGGCCCCCGACTCCCAGCTGCTTGGTGAAGGCTGAGGCGGAGGCAGGCGAGGCTGGCGGTCAAACTGGGGTCTTCAGCCCACACCCCCCACCATGAGTTCGGAGAATCTTGCTTTCTTCCCTTCATTCTAGAAAGGAAAACAAGGTTGGCAACTTGGTATAATGAGACCTTTTACACCCCGCCTGTGCCCCTTGTCCAAGTCTGGTCTGAAAGGTAGTAAAGAGAAGCTACAGTGACGAAGAGTTGCTTGGCAACAAAATAAATAAAGTAGTGCTGGATTACAACCCAAAGTATAAAATACCCTGAGTCCATGCTGATACAAAGGAGTGACTGAATAAAAGTGAGAGAGAACAGACTAATCTCCCATGCAGAAGAATCCAAATGATCCATGCAGATACTCTACCCTTAGGAGGTGGAGCCTGACTCCTCATGCCTGCGTGTGGGCTGCACAGTGACTGCCTTCCATAGAGTACCACATAGAAAGGGGGAAGAGAGAAGAGCAACTCACAGGAGAGAAACCTGACAAACCTGACAAACCCTGCCTCAGTGAGGTGAGCAAGGTCAGCGTCAACCCTTGATATGACGTGACGAGAACAGCACCTTCCCTCTGTGGTCTCCCTCCCCAAAACACATAGCCCCAGTTTAGTCAAGAAAAAACATCAGACAAATCTCAACAGAGGGACAACCTACAATATACCTCACCCATCCTCCTCACAGCTGTCAAGGTCATTAAAAAGCAAGGAAAGTCTGAGAAACCGCACAGCCAAGAGGACCCTAAAGACACATGATGACTAAATGTAACATGGGATCCTGGAACAGAAAAAGGACATCAGGGGAAAACTGAGCAATGTGAATAAAGTATGGAGTTCAGTTAATAATAATATATCAGTACTGGTTCTTTAATTGTGACAAATCTACCATACCAATGTAAGATGGCAATAATAGAGGAAACTGCGGGTGGGGTATATGGGAACTCCCTGTAATATCTTTGCAATAATTCTGTAAATCTAAAACTGTCTGAAAGAAAAAGTTCATAAAAAAAAAAAGAGAGCGAGATCGAGAAAGCAAATGAATAGCTTGGCTCTGCCCTGGCCAAGCACCACAGGTAGGATAGACAGGACAAGGAGCAGCGAGGGTGGGAAGGAGAGGGAGGCGGGGGAAACAGGCAGCTGCTTTATTTCAGAACAAGACACCACAGCCACACCCCTGCTCCCACACCTGGCAGCCACGGGCACAGGCGAGCTGAGCAGCTACAGGCCTCAGGAGACAAAGCCGAGGGAAGTCTGAGGATGTTCCTTCCCTGTCCAGAGGGACAGGTGGCCACTGCTGTGGTGTGGCTCCTTCGGCTCCTCAGCTGTCCAGGGACGAGGGAGTAAAGGGACTAGGCCCAATGTCCTCTAAAGTCGAGCTGAGGGGGGAATGTGACATAGCTTCCCCGTCGGCAGGAGGAGAAGAAAGGAGACACTCAAGGACTTGGAGGCGCAGGGCTAGAGGGCCCTCCTGGGCCGAGTTCTGGTGTGCCAAAGTAAGTCAAAAGTGATGGCAGTGCAGAACCTGAGGGACGTTGTTGGGGAAAGTGTCCATGGTGGGAACAACCACAGAAGCCCCGAGCTTTGTCTATGCTCCAGTTGCGCTGGTCTTCCTCTCTCCCTTGGACACAATCACAGAGGACCAGTGCCTTGTTTGGACACTGAGAGGCTGCCTGCTCATGGTGGGTGCCCTGCCTCGTGGCAGTCCCAGCTGCTGGTCCCACAGAAGAAGTCCTCAGGGAGTTCGCTCAGGAGTCCATCCAGGTCATCTGCAGGGTGATGGAGATGCTGGGGAGACTTAGTGGCAACATTAGGGCTCCACGTGACTCAGGTCCAGAGCTCCGACCCTTCACAAGGGCCTGGACCTGGCTACACAGTTGGGGGGGGGGGCTCCCCCAGGCAGTGGCGTCTGTGCTAATAGGCCTGAGGCTGGCCTGACTTCCATCTTCCCTCTGCTCTCCACACACCCACACACAACAAAAGGCAGGGGCAAAACGCCCAGGCCATTCTGCTAAGAAAGAGGCTTCCCCTGGGCCTCAATGGTTCCTCTCTTTCCGTCCAGAGGCACAGTGCCTGAGCAGGAAGGCTTCAGAGGTCCCCCAGTGCAACCCCCTCATTGGACCGAGGGAGAAACAAGCCAAGAAAAGTCATTAGATGCATTCAGAATCACACAGTTCATTAATCCGGTTTCTTATCTGAAGAGTGGGAGATGACATCACCCCTTTCCCCGAAGTGCCGTTGTGGGCGTAGGGAAGGAAAGTAACTATTCCTGACTGCAGTTCTCAGATGGGGCGCTTATGTCTGAGGACTTGGAAGGAGAGCTGACCTCAGGAATCCCTAGTGCTACTATTATTAACAATAGTTGCTAACACTTACTGAGTGCTTGCTCTGCGCCAGGCACAGGGCCACCCCCGTTATACTCATCACTTCATTTGCGTCCCACAGTACCCCTTCCTAGGGCATCTCGGGGTAGTCCTGTTACAGTCCCCACTTTACCTGAGAGAACGGGGCTTAAAGAGGTCAAACACCTTGCCCAAGGGGAGCACACTCAGGCTCTCTCTGATGCCAGAGTCACGGCTTCCAACCAGAACACTCCTGCTTACTGGATGGGATCAGGCAGCCCAGGAGCAAGTCAGACGGCAAACTACACCTCAGAGCCCAGCTCCCAGTCTGGCACAGAGCATTCGATCAACACTGCTGCTGGAAGGATGGAAGTTAGTTTGGGGGCGTTCAAAATTTAATGAAGGTGACCAGCACTGTACTCAGGGAAGGACTGGAATTTGATTATAACAAAAGAAGCTGCCCCTAACTGCACGATGACTCTGTGGAGAAACACTAGTTCAATGAAGGGGAACGAGCAGTTGGTGTGGGCCTAGGAAACTGGGAATCAGAGTAAGAATTAGTGTTTGTGCCTCCAAGCCCTGTCAGCTACCACCAGCAGCTGCCTCTTGACAGGTCTGTCCCTACAGTGGAGATGTGACACGAACCACAGTATTCTAAAGGCAACTCTTCTCACTCTTATTCCGTGACCACCAGCAACCTTCTGATGGTGGTTTGGCCTGTCATCAAGCTTACTTACAAAAGGAGAGTACAAGATTCCAGAGAGGATTCCAGCATAAGGGATACTTTTTCATAGGATATAAATAAATGGGCTTTACTATATAATAAATTGGTTTACTGCAAATTTGGTTAATGTGGAGACACCCACCCATCATCCCATGAACTTTGGGGCCAGGCAGGGTTGAATTTATGGAATCAAAAAGCTAAGGACCAGGGGGCTGGCCCCATGGCTGAGTGGTTAAGTTCATGCGCTCCGTTGTGGCAGCCCGGGGTTTCACGGGTTCGAATCCTGGGCGCGGACACGACACCACTCATCAGGCCATGCTGAGGCGGCGTCCCACATGCCACAGCTAAAAGGACCCACAACTAAAAAAAAATACACAACTATGTACCTGAGAGCTTTGGGGAGAAAAAGGAAAAATAAAGCTAAGGGCCAGACTTGGACTGTCAGCTTCACCTGGTAATGCTGCCTCCTGAGGAACAAATCGGCCTTCCCCTAACGGGTCTGTATTTGGGCCCCTCAGGTCTGCATCGTGGTCCTGCCCTCACCACGTGGATATCTGACTCCTCAGCACTGCCTGGGGGGCCTCTGAGCTTAGTCAAGATGGGGAATCTGCCTCTGCAGTCTGGCCATCAGCCCACCGGGGACTCAGGTGTGGCACAAGGGTGTACCAGGCCATCTCCTCCTGTGGCTACCAGCACTTGCCCTGGAAACGGAGGAAACTTGGGGCTCGCACCCTATGTGCTTTACGTGGCCCCTATCACACTGTGAGTTACTTTGTGGCCTGCAGCCTTGCTAGAGAAGACATCTCATCTGATTTCTATGAGATTCTGTAAAATCCACAGATTCACAGAAGGAGGAATAAGATACAGCCAGAAGAATCACGTGGAAAGAGGAGAACCTCTATTGCTCCTGGGTGGGCCGACTGCCTTACCTGCTTCTGGGAGTTCTTCCTCAGGGGGTGCCCCTGCCTCTGGGCTCTGTGCTGTTCTGAGGCCTTTCCTGGGCTTCTCAGTCTCATGCTGGAGGCTGCCGTGGAAGCGTCCTGGATCCTGGCGACAGAGGATCCGGTTACCACTGCCTGTGGGCCTGAAATCTCTCTGGACACTACCATCTCCACCCAGACAACCTCAAAGAAATAGGACAAAGGAGTGTGGCAGGGGCCAGCCACCCAGGCCGTGCTGCAGGGAGGGAGCTGAAACGCCAAACACCTCAAACAGCAGAGAATTAAAAAAATAAAACAAAAACAAAAGGCTTTCTTGACTGATTTTGTCTCCTAATTCTGTTGGTGTCTGATGTCTTCGGGAATCTATACAGCTGGAGCAGAGAGCCAAGGGACCACTCAGGAACATGCTGAGTGGTTAGCCTGGAATGAAGAATTAGCTGTTAACAATTCCCAAACTAGCTAATATATGGATAGGTTATTAAAATTAGTCATTAAACTGTTAACCATGGTTATCCCTGGAGAATGGGCGTGGGGAAGGGTGTTTTATGTTTTGCTTTATTCTGTACCATTTCAATACTTTTCAGTAAGTACGGATGACTTGAAATTTAAAGGGAAATAAAGATGAGTTTTTAGAAGCGGAGTGATTTTGAGCGAATGTAGGTTAAGTGGAAAGATGAGGGAAATAGAAGTAGCAAGTTAGACTCAAAGGTGTAACTCGAGTAGCAGTCATCGAGTCTAACCCGCTCATTTTATAGATGAAGCAACAGCAGGGGAGGGACAGGACTTGCCCAAGGTCACATTACAAATTACCAGCAGAGCAGGAACGTGACTCAGAGCTCCTGACCCCCCAGCCAGGCCATGCCAACAGTCCAGGATCCCAGGGAGGGTGGGGGTGGCCAGAGGGGGCGCTGTGTGCCAAGTCAACGCCAGGCTCTGCACTCTCACCCTGGAGTAGAGCTGCCTGGAACCCCAGTCTCCTTCAGTTCCCAAACCGGGTGCGCCCTCACCTAGCAGAGACGGAGGCTGGGAGGGAAGCTGCAGAGCAAGTGCTGGCTCACCTGGCAGGCCATTGCTAGCTCACTGTTCTCTGCACTGCCACCTGTAGCAGAGCTGACCCTTAATCACTTACTGAGAGCCACCACCCCCTGGTGGACCCTAAACTTGGTTAGTTCTCAAGTGACTCCTATCTTCTCTGATGTTCAAGCCTGCCATCAGACACTCAGGGATCACCAAGAAGCCAGCTGCTCCTCCAGGTCCTGTTACTGTGCCATCTGGCAGGCGGCTAGACTACAGACAGGAGGAGATAGCCGTCCCCAAAGGCATCACTTCACCTCAGGGCAACCGCTCCCTTCACACCTCTGCTCCAGGGTGGAGGAGGGGAAGAAATCAGAAGATCTAGGCAGAAAGCGGCTCTACCAGTCCCCATTCCATCCTGCTCCTCTTACCTCGGGGAAGGGCTGAGACGGCTTGAAGAAGTTCCCATCCCCAGAATCTGGGCTGTAAATGTGGACCAGGTTGTTGGGGGTCACATTGAGGTAGTGATTTCGGAGTGAAGGAGAAAACACTCCAATCTGGAATCAAGGAAGTGGAAGGTCAATGCCCTGACAGAGCACTAGGTGCCACCTGCTCCCCACCTGCCTCTCCCTTGGTGGCCTCTGCACTAGGGTCACACAAATTGCTCCTGCCCCAGCCCTGGTGCCAGAGTAGAACCACGTACCACACCCTCCTCTCCTCACAGAACCCCTTATCCCCATCCACCCCCGAAGAATGGAGTCAGGCCTTCGCTCAGCTCCAGTAAGCCAGTGTCTAGCACCAGCCCAGTCACTCCTTGCCTGGGTACTGGGAGGGAAGGCAGACAGACAGATAACTTGGGGGCCTTTCCTAGGGCAGAAGGGGTAGAGAGCAGGTCCCCACTTGGAGCTCCCCATACCTGCTTTAGCAGCAGCACTGAGCCAGGCTTCAGCTCATTCTGGCGTGTCTCAAGCAGCAACCTATGCACTGTGCCCTGCATCTCTCCTGCAAACACCACACAGCCCATCAGTCTCAGGGTCAAGGGTAGCACAGCAACTGGTTTGGGCCCTGGGTGAGAAGTGGGCTGCTCAATGCCTCAATTTTCCCATCTGCAAATGGGGAGGGTGACTCCTCCTCCCCTCCTTATCTCAACAGAGGCCATTCATGAGACGCTCCCAGGACCTAACTCCTCACCCGTGGGGTCCTTGAAAACCACACTGGCGTCCATTGTGCTCCGAGTCAGGGACTTGATCATCACCGCCATGTTGGGGACCTTATTCCTGGGAAGCTGCTTCAGGGCTGCCTGGTTACAAGGAGAGGCATGTGCTGAGCCAACCATGTCCCATCTGTAAGGTCCCCATGTGTGCCAGGGCACACCAGGGAGTGGGAGGGGGCAGAGTACAGGTGTGGTGAAACAGACTTCCTTTGTGGAGGGCAAAGGGGCAGTTTAAAGGGCTCAACTCACCTCCTTCTGGCAGACTCGAAGCTGACAGGTCCTTCATTTCTCTCCTGCTGCCTCCTTTCTTTTGTGTGTATATATATATATTTTTTTTTTTTTTTTTGAGGAAGATTAGCCCTGAGCTAATATCTACTGCCAATCCTCCTCTTTTTGCTAAGGAAGACTGATTCTGAGCTAACATCCGTGCCCATCTTCCTCTACTTTATATGTGGGACGCCTACCACAGCATGGCTTGCCAAGCAGTGCCATGTCCATACCGGGGATCCAAACTGGCGAAACCTGGGCCGCCAAAGGGGAACATGCGAACTTAACTGCTGCACCACTGGGCCGGCCCCCTTTTGTGTATATTTTTATATAGTGCTCCATCATGGCAGGCCATGGGCAGGGATATGTTAGCACATGTACTAACATGTGCCTGCACGTGACCCTTGACCTCTGGGGAGCTCTAAGGGTAGCAGTGTGCTCACCCCACCCCATCCAGGGCCTAGATGTGCAGAGACATGTCCATAACCGACTCACCTTCTGCCTGTGCCCAATACTGTGGATAGTAGTGAAAAGGCAGGTGAGTAGGAGATACAACCAAAGGGACTTGGTGCTGCCGTTCAGAGGCCAGCCTGGGGTCAGAGGCAGCAGACAGATAGCCCCTTTCTGAAGGTGGAGTAGGCAGCAGCGAAAGGGATAAAAATGGTCTCCCTGTTGGGGCTGGCCCCGTGGCCGAGCAGTTAAGTTTGTGTGCTCTGCTGAGGCAGCCCAGGGTTTCGCCAGTTTGAATCCTGGGTGCGGACATGGCACCACTCAAGCCATACTGAGGCAGCATCCCACATGCCACAACTAGAAGGACCCAGAACTAAGAATATACAACTATGTACCAGGGGGATTTGGGCAGAAAAAGGAGGAAAAAAAAGAGGTCTTCCCTTTGGGCCTTGGCACCCAGGACTCTTACCTTCCGCAGCACCATGACGATGCTATAGGTACAGAGGAAGCAGGTGGGGTCTCTCTCATCCAGGCCCAGAGCAGATTTCATGGTCAGCCAGGGCCCTCGCCCAAAATCCTCCTCCACCGCTGCCTGGGAGCTAGTAACGATCTGGCACCACAGAGCAGAGGGGGAGCCTGCATTAATGAGTGCACCATGCCATTGACCTTGACTGAAACAGGATGAGGGGTGGGAGAGGAAGGACAAATTCCCTATAGTATAGTGGCCACAGTCTCTCCTTTCATTTATCTCCAAGGTCAGAAAACGGTATGTAAAATGTTGTTTCGCATCACATCTTTCACTTAGGAGCAATAGCAAAAGTGCTCTATATTTTCTTTTATTTTAAATCAGGTCCTGACTTCACACTGAAGCAAAAGGCTATCCGTGCCTGTTTCTTGTCATAGACTTGAAAAGTCTTAGGGCTAGGAAGCCCCCACATACATTTAAGGGCTTCCAGAGTGCCTTAGCCATTTTGAAACAGTTATATTTTATTTGGGATGCCTCTGGCTTTAACTATTAACCTCCCTTTATCAAAATATGCTTTGAATTCAGATGAGTATTTGCTGCTTTGGATCTGAAATGGACTGGTAGATCTACGGAGCTGCAGCAAAGAGAAAAACTGTTAGAAAGAATTAAAAACAAAAGTGATTCTGAGGGCAGAGCAGGTCAACCAGAATCCCAGGGAGGAGGGACGCTGGGTCTCACCCACCAAAACGGAACCCACTGGAGGCAAGATGAAGGCAGATCCTTTCCAGCTCAATTCCCAGAAACCTGAGAGGAAGGGTTTCCGAGATACAATTTCCTGATATTTATTACACTCTCCTCCCTGAGGGAAGATGGAGTTAGCTGGGCCTTTCTTTCTTAGATGGGAAAGAAGGCTGGACCCATGACCTTGGTTAACGCCTGGTTGGCATCAGGCTAGCCTTCACTTTATGCCAGTAAAATGCCACCTCCCCAAACTGCCTTCTCCAAATGTTCTTTGGTGTGTGACCCCAGGAAAAAGGTCTGGCAGCATCAACCCTGATACTTAACTCCTGAAACATGGAGGGATGGCCTTCACTCTTAAATGATGCCCAGAAAGTTAACATTTGCACAGAATTAGTTACCTCTGTCCGGAACTTAGCCAAAGCACCATGAGTTGGAGTCTGGGGCGTAGAAACCATGATCTCCTCCAGATTTTTCTCACTGTGCTATGAGGGGAGAAAGAAGAAGAAGGCGAGAGCAAGCTCAGCAGCTGTTATTTACAAGTACAGCTTCTTGTCTGGGTTACATAATGAGTTCAGGAAACTATCAGGGACAATTAACACATATTACATCTCTCCCAACGAAGTCTCAGGAGCCTCATTGGCAGCTCAAAAAAGACGCTTTGGGGATCGTTATGGGAATGTGGGGAAGCTGGAGCAGGCCCAGGAGCAAAGCCCAGGGCTTCCTGAAGGTGCCAATGACCTGAATAGAGAGGTCTGTGACATGCAAAGGGGCAGCTTTCCCCAAATCCCTTCTCAGGGACCTAAGCCTTCACTCCAGAGATCCAGCCCAGGAAGAATGTAGGTGGCCTTCTTGGATTTCTCTTAAATGCTAGGGAAGAGCAAGTAAAAGGTAGAAATTATTTCAAACCTCCTTAAAATGCAAGCAGAGGGGTGCACCTACCACAACCAGACCAGATTCTCAGAGTTCAATAATCTGGGATCTGATCCAAGAGTAGGCTGATGGATCCTGTCCCTCCACCACTGCTGAAATCCAAACTGGCAGCACAGCCACAACTTTCCCATGTTGACCCCACCCACCAGCCACATCCAAGAGCACTCATGCCTCTGTGCCTTTGCATATGCCACTGTTAGAATGTCCTCCAGAGCACAGCCTTGCAACACACACCTGTTAACCTCCTATTCGTCCTTCAAATCCCACTCAGCAAGTTCAAGGAGCCCAAGATCTCCCCATCATCCAGGGAATGACCTCTATTCACACTGTGCATTTTATGTATAATCGCTTGTTCACGTCTGCTTCTTCCACTACATGGTAAGCTCCTTAGGACAGCAACTATTTCTATTTTAATCTCTGCATTCTCAGTTCCAAGCAAATTTCCCAACACATACAAATCCTTAGCAAATATAGGTGAATGCATCTTCCAGCCCCAGTGCCAGCAAACAGTAGGCGCTCAATAAATGAATGAAAATTGTGAAGTTCTCAGAGCCTTAAGCACCTCTCTCATGTGTGGTTTTTCAAGCATTCAATTCTTCCTTCCCACATCCTCTTGACTCCTTCCACAGCTCTGAAAACCCTCCCTGTCTGCACTTCCTTCCTTCACCTCCCAGGAGTAAAGATATTCTAGGACTGGACAGTGCTGGAACTCTGCTTCTCTCCCTTGCTCCCCAACGTGCTCGACAGCTGTGGCTTCTGGCAGAGAGAAGCCGTCACTCACCTGGTGAGGCAGGATCCCTGCTGGGCCAGGGAAACGGCGTGTCTTGGTGCGGGTGGAGGTGCGGGTGGGCTGCTGGGGTGTCCGGTTGGCAGCAGTGACCAGCTGCACCAAGTGGTTGGTAACGACGGGCGTCTGCAGAGCTGCTTGGGGAACCGGGGAGGAATGGGAGCTCTTTAGGGTGCCGAAAGGAGACTTGGCAGAACACACTGGAGCTCGGGGTTGTACGGGCCCCCGAGGAAACGATGCGGAGGTAGGCCTTGAGGGAGGAGAACAGCTTGAGTTGGGAGTTCGTGGTCCAGGAAAACGAGCTTTGCCACTTAAGCGGGCATTTGGAGACTGGAATGGCTGACTGGGGAAACGATTTTGAGGGCTGCGCTGAACAGGCCCGCAAGCAGCTTGGAGAGGCTGGGGTGCTCGAAGAAGGGGACCTTTGGAACAGACTTCCCAGGGGGGTTGCTGAGCAGGAACTGTTGAGGCGGTTGGGACAGGAAGGTTACCCACGGCACCAGGGCTCAAGCAGGGCTGTGGAGTCCTACAGTGAACAGGGCCTAGAGGCTCATTCTCCGCTGACATGATACCACGTACATGGATGGCAGGCATGGGTCCCTTTTGGCAAGATCTGCTCAGATCAGCTCCCCGGGCCTTTTTAGCCAATACTGAGTCCTCCTGCTGCCAGGTGGGCAGGATTCTTGTGGCCTCACCGCTAATTCCACGTTCCAGCTCTGGGCCAGGCCCCTCCAGCTCCATGCTTGCCAGGACCTTATCAAATTCATCTTGTTCAGACCCCTCAAAGCCACCAATCACCTGCTGTTGGCTCTCGAAGGTGAGCAGAGGGTGGGAGGCTGAGAACTGGGGTCTTGCTGGCTGTTTGAACACTTCTGTCAAGGTCACTTTTCTCGGATTGCCAGTCCAGCTGCTGGAAGTCAAGACAGGCCTTAGGGGGGCTGTTCCTGTGGAAGGTGGACCCCTGGAGGCCTTCGGCATGCTGGAGGTAGAAAGGCGGAGTCCCAGGGCTGGCAGGCCCAAGGCCTCTGAAGGAGCAGTGGAACATGATGGCAGCTGCCTGGAAGACTGTGCCTGCACAGTCTCCTGTGGCCTGGAAGAGACAGGTCTCAGGCACCCGGCATTCACACCGGCAAACTGGTTCTCTGCATCCTCCACGGCAGACAAGAAATCCTACAAACAAGCAGAGACAGTGGGTCTTGGCATCTGGAAATCAAGAAACACTCTGCTTTTACTGTTTCAGGCATGCGGTGTGTATGCATGGCTACACACAAGCAAGAGACCAAGGCGTGAAAGGTAATGGTGGAGACTTCCACTCCCTTGACCTTGCCCATGAGCCCACCACCAGGCTTCTACGAGAAACATTCGAAGGTTAAGTCTTCAGGTAGCAGGGCCAGCCCAATGGCACAGCAGTTAAGTTCACATGCTCCGCTTCTCAGCGGCCCAGTGTTCGCCGGTTCGGATCCCGGGTGTGGACATGGCACTGCTTGGCACACCATGCTGTGGTAGGCGTCCCACATATAAAGTAGAGGAAGATAGGCACGGATGTTAGCTCATGGCCAGGCTTCCTCAGCAAAAAGAGGAGGACTGGCAGTAGTTAGCTCAGGGCTAATCTTCCTCAAAAAAAAAAAAAAAAGTCTTCAGGTAGCTTCTCTCTCTTTCTTTAATCTCAGTTTGAGGGGGTATTTTGTGGGGGCGGGGGGGACACAGCTGGGGGCGCAGCAGGAGAAGCAAATGCACCAGGGTACCAAGGAGTCAAACACATCACCCAAGGTCACACAGCCATCTCAAAGAAGCACTTTCTGGTGTCCAGCCTATGCAAAAGGCGTCTATCTAGCTGGTTGTGCTGCCTGTCCTCCACCCGCTCCTCACCCCACCACACACACACACACAGGGCCTTTAGTAAACCAGGGAGGCCTTGGATCCAGCAAAATAGGCAGAAGTTAAATATAGCTTTTCAGGCAAGTTAAATTAAGTATGGATTCCAGTTGGGAAGCAAGGTGAGATTGACACCTTCAAGAGCAACAGACCTGTTCTGAGGGTGTTTTTGAGTCAGAACTGCTGATTTAACTGACAGGAAAGTCCCCTCCACCCCCACCCCCTGCTGCCGCATTGGATTGTCTGGGCTGAGGAAGGTTTTCTCCTGCTTCGTGTATAATCAGGAGAGCAGCGTAACCCAGTAGGCCCACCTGAGGACTTGGCAATAATAACAACATCAGAATTACAGCAGCAGCACAATGCTGACGACCCTGGGGGTTGACGGATCGCTTTTTTCCTGAAGAGCTCACTCTCAGACATGAGGTGATCTGCCTTGGGAAGGGAGAAAGGGACTGGTCATGGAACAGAAACTTGAGTTGTCAGAGTCCTTCGCTCTTAATTCCATTCCCAGCCTAGCAGTCCTACCATCACCTGGTAAGACCCAAGAGGGTCACTTTAACAGTCACTTTCTCAGGCTGTAATTACGCATCTCCAAAGCTGAAAGACAAAGACAAGGACACATTTCCTTGACAAAGCTGGCAATTTGGGACTATTTGTAAAAAAAAAAAACATCTAACATTTGAAACCTCACTGGGTGCCAGGCTCCATGTAAACATTTTACCAGAATCCTCTTAATGAGTTCTCACAATGGCCCTATAAATAGGTACTATTTTTTTTTAAGATTTTATTTTTCCTTTTTCTCCCCAAAGCCCCCCAGTACATAGTTGTATATTTTTAGTTGTGGATCCTTCTAGTTGTGGCATGTGGGATGCTGCCTCAGCATGGCTTGATGAGCGATGCCATGTCCGCGCCCAGGATTTGAACAGGTGAAACCCTGGGCTGCCAAAGGGGAGCCGACCCCCTGAATAGGTACTATTATTATTCCTGTTTTATGGATGGAGAAACTGAGACTCAGAGAGGTTATGTAACTTCACAGAACCAGGACTAATCCATGTGTCCTTGTCACTATATCTTAGCCCCTCAATGAACGAGGCAGCCAGAGATTGGTTTTGAAGAGTCTGAGGAAGGTGTATGTTTCCCTTCAAACCTCAGGCCCCAAAAGCCTCAAAGGAAGGGGAGCGTAGGGTGACGCTGCCAGCAGAGTCCCGAGTGCACCATTCACCACCATACTAGGCACAAATTAGATGCCTAATTTTTCTAAACATGATTCTTAAAGCAAAGCACTGGGAGACAAAAAGTAGATCTGAATGGCTTGTCATCAATAAAATAGAGCAATTCTATTCTATAAATGTAGTTTAGTAGTTTCCATGCATGTTAGACTGGAGTCAGCAGGCCAGGACCTCATTGTGGCTGTTGGTGCTATATTCTTAAGCAAGTTAATTTTCCTTTTGGGGCTTTATTCACTTAAATCCTGCCTCTTTCTGAAAAGGATTTGAGGTAGCAATTTTGGGCCTCCAGATGAAACTATATTCATTGGATCTGAGCAGGAAGAGAGCTGTAGAGATCGCTAGTTCAGTGGTCTCTGGTTGCACCCAGAGATTAGAAGTACCCCTGCCTGGGCCCATCTCCAGAAATTCTGATTTAATGGGTATGTCATAGGGCCTCGAGAGGGGTGATTCTAATGTGCCAGCTTCAGATCTAGTCTAATCTCTCATCTTCTGAGGAGGGAGAGAGAAGCAAAGAGCATTTGAGGCAGAACGCCCTTTATATTGCAGAAGAGGAAATGCAAGGCCAAGGAATGAAGTAATTTGCCCTGGCTCATGTGACCAGTTGGTGACCCCAGGCCTCCTGCTGTTCAGTAACTGTGCTGTCTTTGGCTTTCCGTAAACTCTTCCCACCTCAAGTATGTCATCATGAAAGTGAATCAAATCATGCACATGACACAGCTTCCAGACAAGGGCCCTTATAATTTAAGGTATGACAATTAGGCAGCTCATCTCTCTGGTTTTTATTTGATTCTAAGACAGTTAAGCAGGTTGTTTACGTTCTCATCATTTCTCAGTCTCTCACAGACAAAAAGATGTATGTGTCAAGTAAAAGGAGACTGGGGCAGACTGCCCAAAATGTTCTGGCCTCGGTGTTTACATACATCTTAAGGCCTCCTCTGCCATCTCTGATCACCAACACTTCCTTACCTCATCTTCAAACTCCTCTTCCACAGCAAACAGCTTCTGCAAACTGCATGCCTGAAAGGAAAACAAAGCAATTGAGGTTGGAGGAGAAACACTGTTTGCAAGTACATTCTGTCCTCTCTATGCTTCTTCCCAATTCTAACAAGACCATCAGGTGTACCGTTTTTTGCTAGTGTTGGGGGAGGAATAAGGGATGAGGAGAGAAGAGATGACATTTACTTAAAGACTTAGATGATTTAGAATCCTTTCTGGTAAAATAATTCCCTCGGGTCCATCAGCATTAATCTTGGAAGACGGGGGAGGAGGCAAAGGAAACGCTGCCGAAGGGAGCAAAGGTCATTCTTTAGACTCAGCACTGTGCACATGGGCCTAAGGATTTTGCCACATCCCAAGCGTTTGGCCTGAGGAACCTTTGTCAAACATATGAGACGCTACCACAAAGCCAAGAATGCCCAAAAAGTGGCCTTGTTTCTGAAAGCCAAGCCAGGGGTTTCCTTCTATCTAATTCAACGCCCAAAGCCTAGGGTCCAGGAGGGTGGGAAGCTCCAGTCCACAGTTCCTTCCTTCTAGGCAGCAGGGCTGCTGTGGTCAGCTCTTAGACGTGTGTCAAACCCGGAGCCAGGGGCTGCGCCTAACCCCAGATGCCAAAGCAGCAAGAGCTGCAGTTAGGGATCCCTACCCGCAAGGTCCAAGGGTCAGGATGGACGGGTTGTGGGGAGGGAGGGGGTCGGGCTCAGGAGGCATGACGTTGAGCGCACGGGGAAGGATGAACAGGAGTTCGCCAAGAAGGGATAGAAGGCAACAGGAGGGAAACTGAGGCCCAGAGGGAGGTGAGAGGAGAGCCTTCCCAGGGTCTCAGCTAGAGCCCAGGTGTCCCTCCGCAGCCCCCAGCTCTCACCAAACCCTAACCCGGCCCCGGCCCTGCGGCTTGCACGGGTGAGGGGCTGGAGCCCGGGAACGCGGCGCGGGGACCAGGCGGCCCGGCGGCCGAGCGCGGCTTTACCATGGAGACGGCGGGCTGGCCCGGCAGGCCCCCCTCGAGGGGTCGCCGGGGCCTTGGACTTGGCCAGGGGGAGGGTCGGGATCCGGGCGACGGTGTCTCCGGGGTAAGGTCGGAGAGGTCCCCGCGACCCAGGCAGGAGCCGAGGGAGGGCCGCCGTGACCGCCGCCCTAGGCCGCATTCGAAGCCGCCGCCACTCCAGCGTCTCCGCCCTCTTAAAGGGGCGGGCCTCTTTCTATCCCGCCGACACAAAGGCCCTCCGTCCGCCAGTCTTCCGCCCTGGCCTTAAAGGGAAATGGATGAGCGCTCGGTCGCCCCCCAGCGGCCCCTCGGGGCCGGTCGGCTAGTTTAACACGTGTTCAGGTGAGAGCAAGGCTGGGAATCCTGGACCCATTACTCCCAATCCTGCCCACCCTGCTTTCTGGCGTTAAGCACACTGCGGACTGGATACTAGAGCTTGACTCTCATTCACACCAGAATCCACCCCGATGGTTGTCTGTCTGTTCATCTAACAATCCGTTCATCTAGCAACACATTTTTATTAGCATCCCTCCCCTGTCACACTCGATTTCCTTCTCAGCACTTTTCCATAATTTAAAATTGTCTTGGTTTACATCTTCATCGTGTGTCGTCCTCACTAGAATATGAGCTCCATGAGGGCAGGGGCCTTGTCTGGCTTGTTCAACTCTGTATCCCCAGCACTTAGCCCAGCGCTCAATAGAGTTATTGAATGACAATGACTACTATGTTTCGGGTTCAGTGCTTGACACTGGGGATAGAGAAATGAATAAGACTCCTTGTGCCCTCAAGTTCACAAACAAGTCAGGGAGATACAGATCAAAAGATGGAGTCCAGGAGACTTGTGCAGAGAGATGGGCAGGGGCCCAGTGACCTGAGAAGGCCAGCTTTTGTCACTAAAGCCTGCTGTGGTTACTGACCCTCAGTCCAGCCTCAGTTTTCCTTTTTGCTTGTCATGAGAGAGCTAGTCAGAGTGACAGCTAGGGCTGCATAGTTTTAAGGACTCAAAAGGCAGGAGGAAGGTAGCTGACTGGAGTTCTTAATGATCTGATCTGGACCAACCCTGGATCTTCCCAAGGGTGGCCTGGCCTGGCCTCACTTCCGGGCAGCCTGTGGCTTCCATCGTAGCTTTATGTGGACCAGTTAACCTGTCAAACGTCAGAATGGAGGCCAGAATGGAGATGGGAAAGGGAACCTGGACCCTTAACTCTCATTCAAGTTACGAATTCCCTCAAGGCCTCTGTGCTTCTGAGCTAGGGGACAAAACCCCCACCCTCCCATATACAGGCCTCCTCTCCTCACAGGAATCCCAAGTGCTGCTCATTCTGCCCAGCTGGGAGACCCAGGGACAGGGCTCCCTGTAGATCTGGGAGCTGTCAGCTCCAGCTGAAGGGAGGTCACAGAGCCCAAAAGGCCGAGAGGAATCATAACAACTCCTATGCACACTGTAGTTTGCAGTTTTCCATTTTAACCATTAGCTCACTTTGTCTTCACAAAGATCCCATGAAGAGTGAGAGGCAGGTATTACTTTACAGACTAGGAAACTGAGGCCCAGAGGGGGAGGATACTTCCTCAGGGTCAGAGTCACTCAGTGGTGGACCTTCTGATTGGAAATCCTATGGATTCTCCTCTATCGCCTTTCTAAGTTAAACGAACTTGGCATCTGCTGCCGCCACTTTCTGTTAGAACCTGAATGGCGGTGGGAGCAGTGGCTAGAGCAAATGGAAAATGTGGACTTGGGACATTTTAGAGAGGCTGGCAGGACACAGTAAGGAGGTCGTCTGTGATTCTAGAGTTGGGAAGGACTCCCATACTGAAGGGTTGTCCCCACAATCAAATACCTTCTCCTTCCTAACAGTGTCGTCTGAAGGAAGAGGCAAAGACCGTGTCTCCATGGTGATCGGGACTAGGTCCTCTTCTTCCTCCGCTTAGAAGAGAGCTTGGTGGGCTTAACTGTGGTAACCAGGCTTGAGGATAATGGAGACTCAAAAAGGAAGGAATGGGTTCAGGGAAAGGGAGAAACGGGCGCTGGGACTCGGGCAGGAGGACCCACACCAGAAGACACCAGAACCCCAGGTGTGAAGTGGGGTACAAAGGGGAGTGAGTGTAACGAGGGGGTCTCAGTAGCACCCTGATTTAACCCATAACAATAGCAGCCAGTACTTCCTGAGCACTTTCTGTGTTCCAGACAAGGTTCTGAGTACTTCACATGTATCAACTCTCTTGATCATCGTAACAAGACTTGACTTCTGCTTTACAGATGAGGAAAGGGTCAATGTCTTGGCCAAGCTCACATAGCTAATAGGTGGTGGAGCTGAGATGATGAACCAGGCAGTCTGACTCCAGCGTCCACAGGCTTAACCACTATGTTGTTTTGCTGCTTAGAATTCCAAGGAACTGGGTTCTTAACCTGGGGCTTCAGGGAATATAAGTCCCCTATAATTATGTGCAAAACATCACGTGCCTCTGTGCGTGTGCCTTGTTCTAAGAGAGCATCCATGGCTTTCATCACATTTTCATAGGTCAGAAGCCTCTTGCCTTGCTCTTTCTGGGGACCAGGATACACCCTAACTCCCTCCCCCTCCATTCTCCTCCATCCTTCATCTTTTTTTTTTTAAAGATTGGCACCTGAGCGAACATCTGTTGCCAATCTTCTTTTTTCTTCTTCTTCTTCTTCTCCCCAAAGCCCCCCAGTACATAGTTGTATATTCTAGTTGTGGGTCCTTCTGGTTGTGCTCTGTGGGACGCCGCCTCAGCATGGCCTAAGGGGCAGTACTAGGTCCGCACCCAGGATCCAAACCAGAGAAACCCTGGGCTGCTGAAGTGGAACGCGCGCAGCCACGGGGCCAGCCGTCCATCCTTCATCTTGTCAAGATGCCCTACACTCTACATCAGGCCTTACCATCTCCTGCCTGGACGATTGCAGTAGCCTCCGGCATGGCCTCCTTAGTCCAAGCTCTCCTCCCTTCTGTCTATTTTTCTAACAAGCAAATTGGATACTATTTTTCCACTGTGAAAATTCTTCAATCCCTTCCAGTCACTGGAGGATGACAAATAAAATCCCTAGGGGCCTGCAATGCCCTGCATGGGCATCCCTGCCCTGTCTTATCTCTTAACCAATCTCCTGATCAATACCAATCCCTCTCCACCAGACTCATTCTTCAGGCTCCAGGTCACATGCTGCCTCCTCTAAGAAGCCTTCCTTAACTGCCCCAGGCAGACCCAGGTTTCCTTCTCCTTGGTTCCCCACATTTGTGGACTACCTCCATTATAGCTTGGATCTCTTGTATGCCCTGTGTTGTCTTCAGGTTTCCCTCACACCTCCCTGCTGGACTTTGAAGCCCCTCAGGGCAACAGCTGTGGCTTTTCAACCTGGCACCTGGGAGACACTCAGCAAGTGTTTGTTGAATAACTTAAGGCCATTTGTGTCAGAAGGGAGTGGAATGAGTCTAGGCAACTCCATGCTCACTTCCACAAATACTTGCAGTTGCTAAATAAGGAGCCTCACTTTCCTAGGTACAAAGGACAGCACACCTGGAGCGTGTGTGTGTGTGTGTGTGTGTGTGTGTGTGTGTGTGAGTCTGTGTTTGGAGATACCATGCTGCATTGGCTATGGAGCACAACAAATCTCTGTTCATATTTGACCCTGTTGCTGACTGGCTGTGTGACCTTGAGTAAGTTACTTTACCTCTCTGAACCTTAGTTGTCTCATCTATGAAAATGGAATAATACATCTTCCTCATAGAGTTGCTGTGAGATTAAATGAATTAATGCATTGAAATGGCTAACTCCACGCCTGGCATGTTGGCAGGGCCTCAACAATGTGGGTTCCTTTCCCCCTGACTCGAGTTTGCAAACATGTGCTGAGATTTGTTATGGGAACCACATGGCTTGAGTTTGTGTCTTTTTCAGCATATTTGCAAATGTGTTTCGCCCTAATTTGTATTTTTATGGTATGAACAATTGTATGCAAATCAGTGTGATGATGTATTTGTTTATATTTACATTTGCCTTGGTGTGGACAGTGGCATACACTTGAAGTGTGTACACACATTGAGAGTGTTGTGTGGCTGTGTTGGTGAGTGGGTGTTGCACATTGAGTGAGTATGTGGAATTAAATATGTGCTGTGTGTTGCACAGGAGGGTGGGGATCTGAGAGTATGGGGGCGGGGAAGGGCTGGTCTGCTTGTGTGACTTTGTGAGCGTGAAGGCTGTGTAGACCCGCGCTATGGGATAGAACTTTCTGTGTTGACGGAAATATTTTCCATCTGTACTGTCTAATAGAGTAGCCGCTAGCCACATGTGGCTATTGAGCACTTGAAATATGGCCAGTTAGACTGAGGAACCAAAGTTTTAATTGTATTTAATTTTAGTTAATTTAAATGTAAATAGCCACAGGTAGACCATAGACAGAAACCTCAAACTTGTTTTCCACAGACCAAGTGGCGTGCATCCCCCTCCCTCTTGCCACGGAAACCCATCTACTGCATCCCGACCTCAGCAGGTAAATAGACCCGCTGGAGCTCCGCCCGCGCGTGGATGCGCGTGTGTGCGCGCGCGTGTGAGACGTACAGAGGGGGCTGCTCCCGCCTCCTCACCCCACCCCCCAAGTCCCCAGGCAAGCAGTGAATCAGCCTGACAATGAGGTGAGTCATTCATAACTGCTCCGGGCCGACCCAGCAGGCGGGAAGCAAACGTCAGCCAGCCTCCCAGCCCCACTCCCCCAACCCCCCAGTGGGATCGCTCAGCCCCACGCACTGCAGATGTTGAAGAAACTGACGCGGGCGACTGGAGGCACCAAAGCTCATCTCCTCAGCCCCTCCTTCTGGTTTGCAATCCATTCATCCTCCAGCCCCTTTCTCCCCTCGGGTGGCCTGTGAGTCATCTCAAGATCTACGCCCCTAATCCAATTCCCACCTCCCCAAGCCTCTCCCAGTTGGTTTTACTCCAAGGCTGGGGGGTGGGAGCAGGGAGGCTGGACCCCTGATGAGGCGCCAAGGTCTGCCTTTGGAAGGGAGGCAGACCCACACTGGGCTGTGGGGGTGGGCAGGGCTCAGGGCAGGCTGAAGCTGGCTGAATCTCTGGCAGCTGGCGTCCAGCTTGCTTGGAGCATCAGGGCGTATATATGAGGGCAGCAGAGAAGCCGCTGCTGAAGCGTGCTGCCTGGACCACCTGTGGCAGGTGGTGACTAGGGGATGGGGAGGGGGCAAGAGTATTGCTCTGCTTTCCAGAGAAGTCTCACACAGTGTCTCCCCAGTACCTGACAATCTTCAGAGCCTGGTAACCTCTCCTCTGCACTTCCCTACCTGTCCACCCCCCAAACACCTGTAACGCACCCCCTCCCCTCATCTATCAGCTTTCTTCTCTTGGACTGAACCTTACCTGACGCTTCTGACTTAGACAACTAGGTCCCCTGGTGGTGTCCCTTACTGGGTCAGAAAATATCAAAGCCCTTAAAAATGTGTAGACCTGGGGCCAGCCCTGTGGCTGAGTGGTTGAGTTTGTGCACTTTGCTTCTGTGGCCTGGGGTTTTGCGGGTTCAGATTCTGGGTGTGGACACGGCACCACTCATCAAGCCATGCTGAGGTGGCGTCCCACATGCCCCAACTAGAAGGATCCACAGCTAAAAAATATATACAACTATGTGCTGGGGGGCTTTGGGGAGAAGAAGGAAAAATAAAGTCTTAAAAAAGAAGTATAGAACTTTTGACAAAATAGCTCCACTTCTAAGAATTTATCTTAAGAAAATAATAATTGAGGGGCTGGCCGGTGTCATAGTAGTTAAGTTCCTGCACTCCGCTTAGGTGGCCTGGGGTTCACAGGTTCAGATCCCAGGCGTGGACCTAGCACTGCTCATCAAGCCACGCTATGGTGGCATCCCACATAAAATAGAAGATTGATATAGATGTTAGCTTAGGGCCAATCTTTCTTACATAAAAAAAGAAAGAAAATAATAATTAATATGTGCAAAGATTTAGCTATAAGAATGTGCATTACAGCATTATTTAAAATAGTGAAGGGGCCAGCCCCATGGCACAGTTGTTAGGTTCCCACGCTCTGCTCTGGTCCAGGTGCAGACCTGCGCACTGCTTGTCCAGCCATGCTGTGGCAGGCGTCCCACATATAAAGTAGAGGAAGATGGGCACAGATGTTAGCTCAGGGCTAATCTTCCCAAATAAATAAATTTAATTAAATAGTGAAAAATTGGAAACAACCCAAATATCCATGAAAAGGTATTGAATAAAGAAACTGGTAAAACAACACAATGGAATACTATACAACCACTGAGAATGATGTGATGAAGAAGATTTGATGCCATGGGAATATTTTCATGATTATTATATAAAAAATTAGGGGGGCCAGCCCCGTGGCCGAGTGGTTAAGTTCACGTGCTCCGATGCAGGTGGCCCACTGTTTCGCCGGTTCGGATCCTGGGCGTGGACATGGTTCCGCTCATCAGGCCACACTGAGGCAGCATCCCACATGCCACAACTAGAAGGACCCACAACTAAAAATACACAACTATGTACCGGGGGGCTTTGGGGAGAAAAAGGAAAAAAAAAAAATCTTTAAAAGGAAAAAAAATTAGGTTATAAGATATTGCATACAGCGTGATACAACTTTTCTTGAAAAAATATGTGTAGAAAAAAAAGATGAGATTTACCCAATTACTGACAACTGTTCTCACTGGATAATGAATTTAGGGTGGCTTTATTTTCTTCTTTGTGCTTCTCTGATTTTTTTCCCCCAGAATTTCTACATTAAGAGTTTGTGACTTTTCACAGCAGAAAAAAATCATTAATTTATTAAATGTTTTAAAAAGCCATTTGTGGAGGCAGTAATGGGAATTAACTGTTAGTGGGCATTTTATTGGGGTGATGAAAATGTTTTAAAATTGGATTATGTCATGGTTGTACAACTTGGAGAATTTACAAAAAAATGAATTGTACACTTAAAATGGGTAGGTTTCACGTTATGTAAATTCTACTTAAAATTGTTTAAAAACTCAACAAAAACCATTTGCTGGGCTGTCTGACATTAAGGTCAATCTTCTAATGTGACCTTGGGGTCTAGGCGTAGGGATGCCAGATAAAATACAGGGCACGGCCTTAAATCTGAACTTCAGATAAGGAATAAGTTTTCAATATAAGTATAAAAATAAATAATATAAGTTAAAAAAAGTCATGAACTCTTACTATAAGTATACACTATTATTCTTTGTTTATCTGAAATTCAAATTTAACTGGGCATCTTTGTATTTATTTGCTAATTCTGGCAACCCTAGTTTGCAGTCCTTGCCCCTGCAGGATCCCTGGGGCCGGGAAACAGACTTGGAGGTGGCCCTCTGGGCTTGCACCCCTGTCCACCCCCAGGACGATTCTACAAAGTGGGGTAGGGAGGAGGGAGAGTGGGATGGGGACCCCAGGAGCTAGAAACAACAAGATGAGAGAGGATGGGAGATAGGCTGGGAGCAGCAGTCATTTCCGGTGTGGAAGGTGAGTGTCTTACTCAGGGAATGGGAGTGGCCAACAGCATTTCTGCTGGCCCAGACCCAGGGAGTAGTAACACCAAGGCTGGAGGTGAGGGTGGGGCTTACCCTTTGCCACGCCCCATGCTAGCCCTTCACACAAGTACTCCATGTCCTGTCCCAGCAACCCAGGGAGGAGGGTGTCATTGCTCATTTTTACAGGTCTGGAAATAGATTTTAAGAGATTAAGTAAATTTCCAAGTTCACACAGCTGGTAAGTGGCGGTTTCAGTCCAGGTCAAGGTCTTTACCTTCTCACTGGGGTGGAGTCCCGTGGTTAAACCAGTCAGGCTCTGGGCTCTGATAACCTGGGCTCAGATCCCTGTGTCTTCACCTGCTGGGTCTGTGGCTTTGGGCAAGTTCCTTAAGTCCGCTGAGTCTCATCACTTCATCTGAAAAGTGGGGATGATCATAATGCTAATAACGCCCGCCTTGTGGGGTTGGGAGGATGACCTGAAATGCTGCAGGTAAAGTCTGTAGTCTGCTGCTCTGTCTGCCTGCTGGGCACGATGTGTCCTCATGGAAGTGCCAGAGACCCTGCTGCTTGAGGAGGATGGAATGTGCCTTCCAGACACGTAAATCAAGGACTTCCAGCCGGGGTGTCCTGGGTCCTCAAGGAGTTCACAGAAGAAAGAGGACATGGTTGTCTCTGCCTATTTCGGAGAGCCCCCTCAAATCTGGAGAGACCTCATCTGGCATGGCATGCAGAGAGCCTGGCTTCTGCTCTGGCCCTGCCACTTACTGACTGCTTAACCTCCTGGGTCTCCGTCTCCTTATCTATAAGATAGAGTACATGGTATCTACCTTGTAGAATTGTGAGAACGATAATATATGGTCATATATATATATAAAAGGCCTTTCAAAAGGAAGTCACTAGGGCTAGCCCAGTGGCGCAGCAGTTAAGTTCACATGTTTCGCTTCTCGGCGGCCCAGGGTTCACCGGTTCGGATCCTGGGTGCGGACATGGCACTGTTTGGCAAAAAAGCCATGCTGTGGTGGGCGTCCCACGTGTAAAGTAGAGGAAGATGGGCACGGATGTTAGCTCAGGGCCAGTCTTCCTCAGCAAAAAGAGGAGGATTGGCAGTACTTAGCTCAGGGCTAATCTTCCTCAAAAAACAAACAAAAACAAAAAGGAAGTCACTCAATAAATATTTATCAAGAAAGGGTGGCAAAGTGTACATCAACTGAAGACTACTTGCTGGAGGGAGGGTAATTGGGCCAGGTTCTGTGTGGCTCTAGTCCATGCCCCTCCATGTAGCATGTAAATCCATTGTGTCTTGTTCTCTATTGTTTCATGACCTCAGGACCAAGAGGGCCTTCCAGAATCACAGGGTTCAACTCTCCAATCACAGAGGGGAAACTGAGGCTAAGAGTGGGCAAATGATTTGCCTGAGCTTCTGTAGGCAGAGCTGGCCTGTGTCTCCCAGGCTCCCTCCTACCCCACTGTTCCACTCTGCTTCTTGGGGCTCTTGTTTCCACAGGATCATAAGCTCCCAGAGGGTAGGCACATTTGTACCCTCTGCCCGCTCCCAGGCATGCATGCTCTTCCAGAGAAGATATTCTGGAAGAACCTGCAGATGTGTGGGATGTGACTGGCAATAGCGTCCTTGCACTGTTGTGTTCATGTGGCCTTGACTCCTGAACAAGCAGGCAGGAACCCCTACAGGCCAGGAAATCCTGGGCCTCACTTCCAGATGCCAGCAGGGAGGTAGGGGAGAGGATGGGTTTCCTTTTCAGCCGTCCCCTCAAACCTCTTGCTCTTTTTGCTGCTAGAAGGGTAAGAAGGCTTGATGTGGGTCATTTTATGCTACTGGGAGAAGCTGGGCTGAGAAGCTTTGTCCTCAGGTCCCACCTCTGTCCCAGGCCTTCTGGTCACCTGCTGTCCTTTAGCAGGTAGCTGGCAGCTATGGGAGGCTCTTAGTCAATGTGGGACCTCCAGACCAGGGTACTGGCAGCTTTTCTCTGCTCTCTTTCTCTCTAAATAACATATACATACATATATATATATATATATATATATAAAATCTTTTTTTTTAGGCATCATGACGAATGGTGGTAGCTGCACTCAGAATAGTTTTTATTTTTAAACAAATTCACAGCTTGTTCTAGGAGCCACGATGTTGGCTTTCCCCAGGCTGGCCATTGCTGAGGGTAGGGACAGTGGCCAGCTCCCATTCTCTGGACCAGGAAGGCAGGAACTAGGAGGCCTGGGAAACGACAGGAGGAGTCAAGGGTCAGGTAAGGCTCTCAAGTGAAAAATGACTGAGGCCTCACCTCCAATCAGGCCCTCCTTATTTTGTTTTTATAGTTTTGAACTACAACTCTGGAATTGTTAGCTCACAACGCAGAGCTGGAAAAGGCCTCAGAAGTCATCTACCCAACTGTGCCATTTCACAGATGGGAAAACTGCGGTCTAGAGGGGTGGCGGCTCGCCCAGGCGCCTGTCTGTTGCTCGTCCCCCAGATATCTCAAACAGTCCAGCAGGACTTTATGCTGGACGCTGGTCTGAAACCAGTTTCCTCCTGCCCTAAGCCCAGAGGAGAGGGCCTAGTGGGAAGGGGGCAAAGGGAAGGGACAGGAACTGTTTCCCACCCTTCCTTCTCAACTTCACCTTCTTGGACCATCCAGAACTGTCTCCAACTGGAAGGAAGGAAATCTAGTCCAATCCTCTCATCCTACAGGTAAAGAAACAGAGGCCCAGAGAGAGGAAGGGACTTGTCCAGGGTCACACGGAGGCCTGGGCAAACGACAGCATCCTGGGGGCAGTTTTCATTACACTCTGCATAACTCAGTCCTCAGTGACCTGCCTTTGCTTTGTGCCTCGGGGCACATGAATTGTTTGCCCTGAAATAAACTCTCCTCTGGCTCGTGAGCACATTGTAAACAGCTCTAGGGCACGACTGGACATTAAAGGATCCCAAAGTCATGAAGGGCCAGCTTAAAACTTTGAAGCCCAGCACTATGCTGGATGCTGTCACATCTAACATCACATCTAATTTAGAATTCACAGAGTGCCAGAACTGGAAGGGACCTCAGAGAACAGAAGTTCAAGTCCTGTTTCCCAGATAAGGACAACAAGACCCAGAGGGGAAATGACTCAGCCAACAACACGTGAGGATATAACTGATCCCAGGACCCAGGTTTTCTTACCTCCTGTCCTGTTTTCTTATTTTTGTGCAGTCCCCACAGTACCTAGCATTGTGCTGGCCTCATAATTTTTCAATATGCTCAATCGATTCTTGCTGAATGGAATAGAAATAAGATGCCTCTGTGTACACATTGCCCTTGGTAATTGAAAAAAGCTTTAAAGAATGCATATTTCCTTTGATAAATATCTAGTAAATGCTTATTGCTCGGGCTTATCAGCTCAGTTCTTCCTTGTTCTATATTATTATCTGCCTGCGGCTGTATTTAGAACTGGACTATTTCCACCCCAGGCACCCTTTGGAGGCCAGCAGGGCCACTTAAGTATTGCTCCACCAGAGACCAGAACTGTGGGCCAGACCACTCTGGCCAGAGCCTCCCAGAGCCTCTGGGATCCTGCCCATGGATCTGAGGATTTCCACCCCAGGAGAAATTCTGGGTGAGAGTTTGGAGGTGAGGGCACATTTGAACTGGGTGCCTTGTTTATTAGGCCTGTCCATGCCCTCCAAAGTTAGGCAATGCTAACTTTGGAGGGCATGGACCCTGTGTGAGTGAGGGGGGATGTGGAGGAGATGGGTGCTGGCTGTCAGTCTAGGAGTGTCCCCCCCAGCAGGGAGGAAGGTTGTTCTCTCTCTTGCTTCAAGTACTGGACATTTCTCATGATTCCAGGCAAGTAACAACTCCCAGGGCTTCTAGCAGAGCTGCTCACCACTCCTCATTCCACTCCCCAGCCCTGCTGCCTCCTTCTCAAAGTCCAATAGTGCTGCCAACCGTCAGGCCATTGGTTAATGCCTGGCTGTCCTCTGAGATTGATTTCCTTCTACCAAGAGGCCAAATTCACCACTGGGTCCCAGGGTTAGAAGTTCCCCAGCTGACTACTAGATCCCCCTCTACAGGCTCACTCTACATCGGGAAACTGAGGCAGTGATTATGAGACAGCCCGAGACCACTGTTTCCATGGTGAACGGTCCTGGCAAGGACCTCCCCTAGGGACTTTTAACAAAAGACAGTTTTCTTCTAAGTTCCTTAAAGGCAGAATCATCTCTCTATCCCCAGTACCCACCACAGGTACTCAAGAAATATGTGTAGAATGAATGCAGAATTATTTAACTCCCACTTACCCAAGGAGAGGAAATCTGAGGCTCAGCAAAGCCCATGTGGTAAATTCTTGTAACTTCTGGGGCATTTGGCCACTCGGGGACTGAGGCAATGATCTCAGGGACCCCCAGAGAAGAGGACTAGAGTGTTAGTCTGAGTGCCCAGCTCCCCCAGGCCTTATTCCTTGTGTTTGTTGGACAGGCAGAGACCTGGGTTCGAATCCAAGATCTTGCTTGCGTGAACTCTGTGACCTTGGGCAAGTTATTTAGCTTCTCCGAACCTCAGTTCCCTCATCTATGGAGTGGGAAGTATGTAGCTGAGGTGCCCCACGAGACAGTTAGTGACTATCATACCAGACGAGGAGATTCCTTCCTCACGTTCTAGGATCTTGAGAGAAGAAATTCCAGAGTCTTCACAGCCCCCAAGACTTTACTATCTGCTATGTGCAAGGTGATCTGCCAGGCATTGGAAATACATAAAAAAAAAAGTGATCTTATGTCTTCTCAAGCGGCTCATACACTGCTTCGGGAGGCAGAACATAAGCACTGAGAAAGCAAAATGCCAACCCAACTCAGCTGCCCAAGAGACATCATAGGGTTGTACAAGACTAACAGCAAATGGGTGGCATCATCATTCTGGGACAGATGCAGGAGGACCCCTGTCTTGGAGTGACATGGGATGACTTTGTAGGGGCAGCCTCTTGCTCAGAGTCCATTGTCCGTTCAAAAAGTGCTCACCCTGGCTTAATCTTTGAACACTCATTCGTTTCGTTCAACAAATATTCATTGTATTTTTTTTGTTCCAGGCACTGTGCTGGGAGGAGACATGTGGTTTCTGAGCTCAAGAAGCTTACAGTTTAGGGGAAGAGATGGACACTGAACCAATAATACCACAAATAGATGGATATTTACAAATTTTTTAAAGATTTTATTTTTTTTCCTTTTTCTCCCCAAAGCCCCCCAGTACATAGTTGTATATTCTTTGTTGTGGGTCCTTCTAGTTGTGGCATGTGGGACGCCGCCTCAGCGTGGCCTGATGAGCAGTGCCATGTCTGCGCCCAGGATCCGAACCAATGAAACACTGGGCCGCCTGCAGCGGAGTGCGAAAACTTAATCACTCGGCCACGGGGCCAGCCCCGGATATTTACAAATTTTTATCAGGGTCCATGAAAGCATACATAACAAGGAGATCTAATTTAATTAAAGGACCAAGGAAGGCCTCTTTCAGGAAATGGTATTTAATTCAGCTCTATGGATAAGCAGGAGTTAGCGAAAGAGAGGAGGGGCGGGGAGCATTCCAGAGAGAAAAAACAGCCTGTGCAAAGGCCCTGAGGAGCAAGGGACACACGGTTCAAGGACATGAGAGAAAGCCACATGGCTGGAGTACAGAGGGCTAAGGGAAGAGAGCTGAGGTGGGCAGGGACCAGATCATGTAGAAGCTTCTAGGTTGTTTTTCCCCCAAGTTTGAGGAGAGGGCCGGCTGCAGCAAAATCCTCTGGAGTACTTACTAAAAATGAAGATTTCTGGGCCCCATCCCCACTGAAAAACAAGCTCTGTTGGTGGGGATTATGAATTAACATTTTGAATAAGCTCCTCAGGTAATTTGTAAGTCCCCTAAAGTTTGAAAACCACTTTTCTGGGCCAGATACAGATTTCAGGAACAAAATTGGAAAGATTTTAAGTGCTCCCTTGATTAGATTTGTGTTTTAAAAAAGTCACTCTGGCTTCGGGAGGAGGCTGGGAAGGATGCAGGGAGTGGATGGGTTGGGGAGGTGGCTGCAGTGTCTCAGTTGTAAGGTGATTTGGTTTAGAACAAGGGGTGGGGATGGAGAAGGGTCAGAGTGGACCGATCCATGAGATACTTTGTAGGAAGAATGTTTATCATTTACTACAGGAACATTTATGCATGTCATTTACTTTTTCTGATTAGATAAGTAATACATGATCATTGCAAAATTTCAGATATACAGAAAAAGATAAAGAAGCAAAGGTAAATATTTTGCTATATATTCTTCTAGACTTTTTTATATACGTAAATTCAGACATATGGATCTAGTTTGTTGTTTACAATAATGGAACAATTCTGTAGTAACTGATTCCTGATTTTCAAGAAATAATATGTCATGAGTATCTTTCAGGTCAATGTAGACCTATATCATTTTTAATGTCTGGATGGTATTCCACTGAACGAACGTGCCCTAGTTTATTTGCCAATCCCCTATTGATGGTTATTTAGGTTGTTTTCAACTTTTCACATCATAAGCAATCTTTTTCCTTCTATACCCATTTTGAACACAACAATGTTTATTTCCTTAGAATAAATTTTTCTTAGTGTAATTACTAACAAACCCTCTAGGTTTAATCACGTATACTCATATTGTCGTCCTAAGAGGAGTTGTAGAGGGGGATGACACCCAAGTGAGGAACCGGAAGTCTTCCTCTTGAAGGCCTCGGACTGTTACAATCATACTCTCACCTTTCGCAGTCTTTTCTTTCCCTGGCACGAATGGAGTGTGTGAGGACGGAGCTGGAGGGTTCCAAACCTGTCCCAGCCACCACCTCCAGCCTGGCCCCCTAGCCGGGGCCTCCTCGGCCCTCCCAGCTCCTAGGAATCCATCCCCAGTTCCCCTCCTCCACCGCGGGAGGGCATGTTAGGGAGACGCTTAGGCAGGCAAAGATTGCACCATCCACGGTTTGAAAAGGAAGTCGAGGAAGCGCAGGGAGGAAAGTGGAGCGTACCAAACGCCGAGCAACAGGAGCCAGGCCCGGCCGCCTGCAGCTCTCCTTCCACTACCACTCGCTGGGCTCGGATCCCTTGCCTTCCACCCTCTCCCCAGCCCAACCCTTTGCTGGTACCAGCCCTTTAAGAAGCTGTCACGGTGGCGCTGCTGGCCCCGCCTGGCGGGGAGGGCCGAGAGGGAGGGGAGGGGTTGGTGGTGGCTGAAGCACAAGGGGGGGGGGGGGGGGGGGCTGGGTCTATTTTTAGCTCAGGGTCGGGTCACGTGACGGGAGTGACGTCTCCGAATGTTGTTGTTGGTGGCGGCGGCGAGCGGAGCCGGAGGAGCCGCCGCAAAGATGGAGGAGCCGTCGAGGAGGCGCTGCCGCTGCTGCCGCCGCCGCTGCTGCCGCCGCCGCCCGAGAAGCCGGAGCTCGAGCCGCAGGGGGTGAGCGCGCTACACCACTCCCGATCCCATCTCCCCTGGCCCCCCGGACGCGAGGCGGCGCCCCCTCCTCCTGCCGCCGCTGCCTGCGGGCTCCCCGCGCGCGCCGCGCTCCGCGCCCCCCTTCCTTCCTCCCGACGCCCGGTGCCAGCCGGCGCCCTCCGGGAGCATCGCCAGCCCGGGAGCCGGGCCTCGGGGTTCCTGCGCGCCCCTCCCCGCCTCTCCCATGCAGGGGCTCATTCCCTACAGGTAAGGGAGGGGCCCGCGCCCCGCGCCCCCAAATGGCCCGGAGACCGGCCGGGGCTGTCTGATTTGCCCTCTCCCGGGCGGCGCATGTTGCGTTGCAGTGCTATTTGAGCCCTGCACCTGGATTCTATACAGACCCCTCTTCTCTGGACACCCCTTTCTTGGTACTCTGAGGTGAGGGGCGCTGCCCACCCCGCAGCGCTTCTACCCATACCTAAGAACGCATCCTTGATTTTGTGTCCTTGACTTCGGTGCATGAGGAGGGGGCCTGCGGGCCCACCTTACTTCTCTTTTCCATTATTCTCACCCCCTCCCCCGTGAGGCGTTACTGCGCTTGTTCCCACCCTCTTTTCCCGTCTGACACCTTGGAGCCGGAGAGAGAGTTAGGAGATGAAATGCAGCTCCCCACCTTCTTGTCTGGGGTGGATGCCCCCCATTTTTCATCCTGGGTCTGTATCTCATGGAGGCGGGGACACTGCTTGTGCCTTTTAACTTGGGGGAGGCTGCTTCCCAACCCCACCCTTCTCTGGGGCCCTGGGGAAGATGAGAACTGGCTGAGTGATAAGTAATTAATCTGGGAGTCTGCTTGGTGTGAGGGAGAAGAGGGGAGGTGGAGGTGCCCCATTTGGGGGAGGAGGTGACCACCTGATATCCCCGCTGTTGGCCTTCTGACATGAGGTGTGTCTCTCAAGAGGAAGTGTAGCACCTGCAATTGCTTTTGGGGGGCTGCTCAAGAGACCCACCACTCTGACAGTGACCACTATGCTTCTGGGACCTGGAATTAACTTTGGGGATTAGGGGTAGTGGTGATGGAGATTGGGTTCAGGGTCCAACTGGAGGGGGAGGACGGAGCCAGATCATAGGAACAAAAGGAGACAGAGGATGGGAGATCCGGGGGTCTTGGCCAGGGGGACGCCTGACCAGACTGCCTTGCAGGACTGGAGCCTGGGCCTCGTTAGGTTCAGAGGATGTTGGCAGGGAGGGTCCTCAGCCAGAGTTCCAGGCACCAGAGCCCCTGAGCTTATGCTGGCTGTTGAGATGCTGGGCTGGGCTGGGAATGGTGGGTGAGCCATGTTGGGGGCTGCCTGCTTCTTCATTCCAGTCTTCCCTTCTTCCTCTCCCTCCTAAACACAAAGCCTGGAGAGATCTTGGTTTGCCTTCTGCCCGTTCTCTTGAATCCTCTCTTTCCCCTGTGTTCCTTGGGCTTGGATCTGGGCTGTGTCTTGACCAGGCAGGCAGAGGTTTCTCTGAGTTAGAGGGGTGGACCCCCAGCATCTCCACTCTGTCCTGGGAATGTATGCACTCCACGGGCCAGAGAGGCAGATACCAGGTGCAGGTTACTTGGGGGCAAGGATGGAGGACATGTTAGCTCTGTGTTGGCCTCTCCTCAGTATGTCCTCCCCTTTGGCTGGATCGTAATTTGGGGGGTGGGCAGCAGTATCACATGCCCCACCCACTCCAAGTAGCCATAGAGACAAAGGTTTGCTTTCTCTTCCCTAGAGGTGGCATCTTAGCTGTGTGTTTAGAAACGGGCCTGGGGATGTGGGGGTAGTTTGTGTTTCTGTGAGAGGGGGAGGGGGGTCAGCTAAAGGAGCTGGGGGGAGTGCAGTCGGTGCCGAAGTACCAGCTGCTCTTTAATAATTAATTCTTCCTACTCACATCCCTTTGAGGAGGGATGTCTGGAACAAGGCATCAGGCTCAGCCAGCCTGCTAGAGGACGCACTCCTGTTGGTGGGGGGGTGGGAGAGAGACTGTGAGGGGGGGCGGTTCTTGGCATTTTTGGAGCACTGTCGCTTGCTCATGAATGAAAACCTGATGCAGCCCGTGAGGGGGCCTATTGTAGCCGACTTTGGCTAATTAAACTTTCTCTGCCTTTCTTTTCCCCACCCCACCTCACCCCAGCCCCGGCCCTAGCCCTTTCTTGAATGGGGACCCTGTCTGGTAGTGCTGGGGAGGGGGTATTGTTCTGCCTGAGGTTTTAGGGCAAACAGACCCAGTCCTCTGCCCTCTGCCTCCTCCTCCTCCCTCCCTCCCCTCTCACCCCCCTCCCCTTTTTTTTTCTAGAAATAGCAGCCTCCTCCATCTGGCTTGTGCAGATGCCTGGAGCTGCGTCTGAGCAGACAAACAGAAATGGGCCGATTGCAAAAATGAATTTGTCAGCCTGGTGCCTTTTTTCCTCCCTCGTTGCCCTCCCCCTTCCCTTAGTTTGGGGCCTGGACATCCAAGTCAGCCACCCCTCATGGCTCCGATAATCCTGGACTTCTAGGCCCAGCTGAGGGGAGGCAGAAGGTGATGGAAGCTCCTGGAGGCCAAGGAAAGTGGTCTGCCGTGGCCACGGTCAGGGGAGGTCACGATGAGGGTTCTTTGTGCCTTGGGCTGGGATGTGTGGGCCTGTAGCTTTCTGAGGAAGTCTTTGGGGCAGATGTCAGATTGTGAGCAATCTCTGGCTCACAGGATTTGATTCAGACAGCTCACCTGGGTGCCTATGATCTGGGGAGGGGACCCTAGTCTCGGTGCTCAGGACTTGGACCTGCCTTTAGCAGGGCCAGAGCTGGTGTGTTGGGAGGGGGCTGCCTGGTGGTGCTGGAGTCCGGATTCTTGAGAGGCCCTTGAAGAGACACCTGGCTCCCCAGGAATTCTGAGGGAGTTGTTTGAAGGACAAGATACCTCAGGGCAGCACTGTGAACTTGTGGCCTTTGGGGCATCCCATTGCTCCATGTCTCCCTCACTTGTCTCCCCTTTTTTTCTTTTTTTGAGCAGGATTAGCCCTGACCTAACATCTGCTGCCAGTCCTCCTCTTTTTTTGCTGAGGAAGACTGGCCCTGAGCTAACATCCGTGCCCATCTTCCTCTACTTTATATATTGGATGCCAGTCTCAGCATGGCTTGCCAAGTGGTGTGTAGGTCTGCACGCAGGATCTGAACTGGCGAAACCCGGGCTGCCGAAGCAGAACGTGCGAACTTAACCGCTGCACCACTGGGCTGGCCCCTTGTCTGCCCTTCTCCTCCCAGCCTGTGCCGGAGTTTTTATTGCTCATGAGTGGAGTGGAGGCTGTCCCCCTAGAGTTTTTACCCTACTTCCCCTGGCTTAGCCATGAGCTTGTAGGGTGAGATGCAGTCAGTTTCCCTTGTTCCTTGTCCTAGCTGGAGGTGGAGGTGGGTTTGGATCCTGGAGTGGGACAGAGGTCTTACTTGGAAGAGAGAGTTCACAGCGGGGGTTGGGGGTGGGGGGGTTGGGGGGCGCAGGGCCCTGGGGTCTGCCTACTTATGACATCATGGAAGCTGGGCTGCTCACAGGCTTAGCATCCAAGTCTCGGGTCATCTAGGAGTCACACAGCTCTTGGTCCCTACTGCTCACTGAGACCCTCTTATAACAATCGTAAGCAGCAAGTTTCTCTGGCAGAGGAGGGGCCAGATAGCTCAGGTTTTCACCCTCATGCTGCCCTTTTTCCCCTTCCTGCCCCACCCTGATGAGAGTCTGCTCCTGTCCTGATCAGGCCTGAACACTGCTTTGTTCCCCAGGGAGGCTCCTGTTCACTCTAGAGGGTTGATGAGGGTTGGCAGACAGTCTCCGCAGGTGGACAGGGCCCTGGGGGTCCTGCTGCATCCTGCAGGCTGGTGAGGAGTGCAGCCTAACCGAGTCGTGAGCCCCCTGGGAGTTCTAGGAGCCCCTCCTGTCCTCTTCTCCCCAGGGGGTGAGGATGGTGGGGGCTCAGGGCTGATCTTAATCTGGTTTTTGTATCTTTGAGACTCTGCCCCTTCTAAGCGCCCTGTGTGCCTTTCACTGAGGAGATGGGCTGGGCCGCTCAGCTGCTGGGAATCGTGGGAATTTCTGAACCTGTATTCCCCAGCCCACGGGAAAGGGTGTGAGCGGGACTGGGCGCCAGCCCTGGGGTGGGCACCAGCTGAGTTGCCTGCCCACGCGGTCCCTGCCAGGACACCAACAGCCCCACCTGCAGCATTCCTGAGCTTGGCCCCAGCCCTGCGAAGCCTCTTTTGTCTTTGCCCCACACCTGTGCCTGCTGGGAGCAATTCAGCCCCTTCGTGCTGCCTCCTTCCACGTCCCCATTTGAGTGCACCTTTCTGCAGCTACAGAGTCCACACTCCGTGGGCGACAGCAGGGAGCAGCAGGCCTAGGAAGACCTCAAGTGTGTGCGTGGCGTGCGTGCGTGTGTGTGTGTGTCCCTGCCACGGCTGTGGGGCTTCTTGGCTCCAAATGGGCCCCACCCCTGGGAATCCTTGATGAGAATGCTAGACTTACTGAGAATTAATCCTGCCAGGAGGTGGGGCTGTTCAGGGGGCAGAGCTGATTGCCTGTTCCTGGCTAGGGAGCAGAGTTAGGGCTTAAACATCCAGCTCCTCTCAGCCTCATCTGATTGCTTCCTGCTACCTCGCTTTCACTGGGTGTTGGAGGGCCTCCTTTCATTTGGAAGAAAATGAATGAGATCATGTCTGGGGTGGATCATGGGCTGTTAGGGATGGGCCCAGGTGGGTGCGTGCGTAGTGTCTGAGGCTTGAGGACTATCTGTGGGGCTGGAGGAGGGTGGGGAGATGGCGGAATGGGGTCAGGTTGGCAAACTCATGGTCCTGTAATACTGGGACATCCTCCGTTACTATATTGGCCTCTGCAGGCCTGCTGCTGGGCCTTTTGGTGCCTTTGTACAAACTGGAAAAAGGTGTCCCTTGTTCTGGGTGGCCTCAGCCTGTGTCAGACCCATGGCTTGGCAGGCAGAGCATGGGCACAGGGTACAACTTGTACAACACACATAAAGTCCTGGGCTTGGGCCCTAGACCCCCAGTCTGGGGATGCTGGATGTGGGGCCTTTGCCAATTCGTGGGAACAGCAGGGGTTATGTGTATAAGAGACTTGGTTACGCTCTTTCCCTGACCCATTGTTGAATGGGGGAGACTAAGACAGAAGCGTATTGTTTCCAGAGTTGGGTGGCACAAGGATCAGAAAGTAGGGAGAAGATGACTTTCCGCCTGAGACTCTCAGCTCAGGCTATGGATCTGGGATACCGGGTCCCCTTGACTTCTCCTGGGGACTCCAGATCTGCCCTGCATCTCCCCACTGCCATGGACAGAGTTCAGAATCCCCTGTGTACTTTCTCTGTTGGTGCACACCCAGTCCCCCATAAGCACCCTCAGGAGTCTGTAAGGTCTCCCAGCTGGCAGTGGACACTGTCGCCCAAAAAGGAGTTTGTTTGGGTATGACTACTGTAGGCATTTCCCATCCCTTGAATGCTGGAAACCTCATCAGTTAGGAAGAGAGGAAAGCAGGGTCTGGTCCAGGTCTGCCGATTCCCTCTGTGCCCTTGGGCAGGTGTCCCTCCCTTTCTTCCCCAGGTGTAAACTGAAAACCTCCAAAGTCTCTTTCGACTCTCCGATTGCTGAGTTGGGGTCCTCTAATCCTGCTCCATCTCTCCCCAGGGATTCCGTTCTGAGTGCCTGACTGCCTCACCCGGAAGGATGGCCTCGGATGGGCATTAGAGGCACAGCGGCCCCGGGCTCCTGTCCCGTCCGTCTGTCTGTTATCGTCTGTCTCTCTTGACATCACTGCAGCTCCACCCCCTCCCGTCCCAGACCCCAACGCCAGCTTCCTGCGGGCCCAGAGCCGGCATGAACTCTCCCAGCGAGTCGGGTAAGAGCCATGAGGCTGGAGAAGAGCACCCTGGGGTGGCTTTGGCTGTAATCAGCTGTGTGGGTTTCCAGTGCAGGCCAGCTGACCTTCAGGGTCTGAGCTGTAAGGGAACGTGGGGGTCAGGAGTGGAGGAGCATTGTGAGAAAAGGGCAGGGGCAAACCTTATTGACTGTGGAGTAGACCTGGGAATGGATGGGTTGATGGTCCAGCCTGGCCTTGGAAGGGCTTGGGTCCAACTCTGTCCCCAAGCCTGCCTTCTCAAGTTGAGAGCCTTCAATTTCAGCTCCACCCTGCCCTTTTTGCCAAGACAGGCAGGCCTGATGGGGGATGTGTATCCCTGAATCTCTGGGCAGCCTGGGGCTCACGTTGGAAGAAGTCCCCACAATAGCTGAATGCCCAGCTTCCTTTTTGTGGTGGTGGCATCTCTTCCTGGTGGAGTGTCTCTGTGTTAATACTTTTTTCTCAGTGGAGGTTTGCAGGGCCCTTGGCCTCAGCCTGTGTCGGGGTGTGTGGTGTTGGGGTGGGGGTGCCGTGACATGTTGGTAGAGGAGTCTTGGCTCTCTCCTTTGAGTCCAGGTAGACTACCCTCCTCCTCTTGGGCTCTGGACATGGTGGATTGCCACTTTGGGGTCTTTGACTCTGAGATTTCCTATTCCCCTCTGCCCCTGGGACCCAGCCTAGTGCTACCACAAATAATCTATGGGTGGGACGCCAGGCAGCTTTGTGTATGGGTGGGTCTGGGTGTATGCCCATGAGGATGTGTCCAAGTGGCTTGAGCCGGACCCTCAGGAGTTTCACAGGAGGGTCATGGGTCAGTGTGGTCAGAGTAATAACTGCCTTCTCTCCTTCTCTGTCTCCTTCTGCACAGTCTTAAACGGTCAGAGTCTATCTTACTGAACTTTAACCCCCTACATCTTTTTCTGGAGGGTTGAAGGGATATTTTTCCTTTTACAGATAGGGAAACTAGGGCCTAGAGATGCAAATCCGTTTGCAGGATGGTACAGAAGCAGCATCGGGGGGCATCCAGGCCCCCTCCCATCTCATTCCCCATCGCCACTTTGCTGGACCTGACGATCTCTGTTGTGGGGACCCAGTGCTGGTGATATGTGGGAGAGGCCCTGACTCGGGTCCTGGGGGGTTCCTGCAGAGTCAGGGAAGCTGGAAGCTGCTGGCATTGTTTGGCTTTGTGCTGCTCGTTTTGGTCAAGGCTGCTTCCCCGCCCCCAGGCCCTTCCAGTGTCACGTACCCTGGGCCTGGGCTGCAGGCAGAGTGGAGTGCCAGCCGGAGGAGGCTGGGCTCCTGGGGCTCCCCAAGGCAGCTTTGCCTGGTGACCCCCCCCGCAGGGTTTGCGGTTCCCCCTCAGATCCTCCCGCCTCTGCCTTGCCTTCATTCGACCTGTAGGGGCCGTGCCAGGTGTTAGACATGGAGAGGTCTGTGTGACTCTTGTGCTAGAGCGTGGGCTGTCAAGCCCTGATGTCCTGCTTCCTCCTCTGAGGCTGGGCTGGCGAAGGGAGAGGAGAGGGCTGGTGGGTTCTCATTGGTCCCTTGCCCACCTCAGCTGGCTGCTGCCCCTAGGAAGGTCAGTTGTGTCCGGCAGTAGTGCCAGTTGTTCCTTTCCTCTGAGCTACTGTGCTCACCTGCCCAGGAGCCACCTCCAGTCACAGTGGACCTGGAGTCTAACCCTTAGCCAAGGCAACAGAAAGAAGCTGCCCAGAGGCATCGCTTGGTGGCTTGGGAAGAACATTTCTTACCTTGGGGATTTCATTCCCTTAGAGTGAAAGGCTAAAATAATCAGCCTTGGATAGATGGAATACTGGGTTGCCTTTCCAGATGCTGGTGGTCCAGGTTCCCCTTGCAGCCACTTCTGCCAGGGCTGGCAGGAGTTTGGTGGTAGCTAGAAGCGTCCACCAGTGCAGGAGGAAGGCGGTCTAGGAGCCACTGCTGAGCCTGGCCAGGAGGGGCCTCCTGAGTGGGGCCTATAGAGTTGGCCTCGCCTCCTTGCTGGCTTTCCAGCTCCCCCCAGCAGGGGGAGATGCTGTCTTCTTGTGTTCAGGAAGGAGGGAGTAGGGTAGGGGGCCAGAGACTGGGAACCTCATTTTAGGACTGTGGAGAGGCCTCAGAGCTGGGATCATTGCTTGGGATGGCCCCCTCAGGCCCTTCCTGCCAAGTTTTCTTGGGGCTCCAGGACTGGCTCTCCCACTTGTGAAGTTACAGCTGCTCTGGGCCAGGGAGAGACTAGCCTCCACATGGCTCTCTCTTTTTGAGGGGACCAGCATCTGCTATTCTCACATCTCAGGGTGGCATCTGGACTGGGACTGTGGGTGTCCTGCGCCAGGCAGAAGCCTGGAAACCATGTGCGTTTGGACTCCACAAAAGTAAAATGAAATCACAAATTGTAGCTAGAGCACACAGGTGTCCACTTTCCCCATGGACACCCCTCAGAGAGCCTTAGGAAGGGCATGGGACCAGGGGTGGGGAGATAGAGGTGGGAATGAGAAGAACAGTTAGTTCCCAGGATCTGAGTGCCCTGGCCCCTGAGCACCTCCTACCCCTTCACACATCCCCGACAACTCTCCTCTTTCCTTAGGACACAGAACAGCAGGCCTGGGTGAGGCACAGAGAGTTTTCCGCTGTCCCCTGGTTCCCCTCCATTTCTCTCAGTGCAGGGACTTTCCTATTTGGCGGGTTCTTGTTGAGTATCCCCACATGCCCGACCCTGAGCTTAGCCTGTGGGGAAGCAGAAGAAAAGCTAGAAGATGGTCCTGTCCTCATTGCAAACGAGTTAGTAAGAGAGTGTCCTGGGCGAGGGGCGGCAGACCGAGATTCGCAGCAGTTTACTTCTGGGACTCGCCCCTCCTCCCCGGGGAGTGGGAGCTGATCGACTTACCTCTGGGCTGGGCTGAAGGCCAGCATTTGACCTGATTTGCCTCTTGCAATCTTGGGAGTACAGGCAGAGGCCACTGATGGCGCTTCCTGCTTCCCTGAGGAGGCCACTCCCTGGTGTCTGCTTTTCTTCAGGAAAAAGGGGGCTTGAGGAGTGAGGTTTTCTTTATTTTTCTGGAACTGATCATTTCTGCTCCCCTCAGTGAGACTGAAGGACTGACAGAATCTGCCTCCTGCCTGGGCTCTGCTGGCCAGGTCAGAGGAGCTGCCTGGCTCCTGGGACAGAAGCCTGCTCTGATCCCTGCCCCGTCTTCTGTGCCATTGCCCAGAGGTTGGGACAAGAGTGAGGCCCACCATGTGAGCCAATCTAGTTGGAGACAGGGCCCCAGGAGGAGGCGGCCGGGTTCCATGGCCCCAGCGTGGGAGGGAAACAAGCTTCATGACAACACCTGCCTGCCCAGCACCTCCCAGCATGCTCTACACTTTCTCTCCTTCCCTTTCCCAGGAGAGAGGGCGGGCAGCTGCCCCTTCCTTTCTGGGTGACCAGAGAAACTGGGGCATGTGTGTGGGGTGGGACTGGGAACCTCGGCATCCTGACTCCCAGCCCTGGGCTCTGGCTCTGTCTCTAAGCCCCCGGGGAAGGCGGGCAGCCAGCCCTGAGGAGGAGAAAGTGGGTCAGTGCCGGCGTGGGGCGGGGGTCTGGGAAGTGGATTCCTGGCGTCCCTTCTCTACTTAGATGCCCCCTGGCACACCTCTGTGTTCACTATAGATTGGGATCTGCTCCACCCTCCTCTTCCCTGCTCTATCATTCCAAAGGGACTGAAGGCTTAGAATGGGACGGTCAGAGGAGGCAGGGTCAACCTCGAGGGGATGTGGAAGATGCCAAAGGAGATGTTGACATTTTTCCTGGACTTGGCTTCAAATGAGAGGGTTCAGCTAGCACCTAGCATGGGACCTGGCACATGGCAGCGCATGGGTCATGCTGATGGGCTCCAGCATGACTGGGCTCAAAGGGCACAAGAGAACCAGAGGGCAGGTGGACCCCAGGGCAGCTGGCGCTCCACACTCCATCCAGGGTGCTCCTGGGCCAGCTCTTTTTACTGTACACAAAGCAGACCATGCTTTCTTCTTTTCCGTCAGGGCGCCCCCAGCCTTTTGGGGCCAAGACATGGGAGCCTGCAAGAGCTCAAGGAGCCAGCATTGGGTTCTCCTCCTCTGAGTTTAGAGGGTTAGGATTCCTGAGCCCAGCCTTTGAGGGAGGGAACAAGGTCATTGTAGTCTGGAGGAGTTGGTGCTGGCTCCAAAGGAGCCTCACATACCCCATGCTTGGTAGGTGCTCTGTAAGGCTTTTGGGATGACACTTGGGAGAGCTGGATGGGTGGAGACGGAGAAGAGAAATGAACCATGAGGAGAGGGGCTATAAAGCAGGAAAGATTGAGGTTAGACATTAGAAGACCTTATTGCATCACTTGAATCTCAGAAGGAAAAAAAGACACTTTTTTTCCCCACCCCAAACCTCCTTTCTTATTCCCCTGGAGGATTCTGGGAACTGCACTGTGGGTTGTCTGTCTGTGTCTGACATTTCGCTTCCCACTTCATGTCCCAACTTCATGAAATCATAACAGTGCTGAAAACTGCCCCGAGCCCCTGTCTCTGCACCCCTGGGTGCGCAGCTCCTGAGTGCCCCTATCTTCCCTAAGCAAGGAGTTCTCTTTCCTTAGGTTTCTGGCTGCTCCAGGTTCTGGGAGCCCTGCTTTTGAGTCATTGTAGCTGATGACTTCCTTTCCTCCAGAGTAGGGCTCCCCTACAGTACTCTCCTGTGCCTGGGGCAGGTAGGGAGAGCCAGGACAGGGCTAGCCAGCCCTTCTGGTTGCTCCCAGCGTGGGTGGGTGGAGTCCTGGGCTGGGAGGGGTTCTGCCCCTGGCTTTCTCGGCTCCCTTGAGTCTACTGCCCATCACCCCACTGAGGGGACCTGGCCTTCCCTTCCTCTTGAGAGAGAGCCTGGTTGGCCAGGTTGAGGTTAGGGCCGGGGGGTGGGGGGGGCGGCGTGGAGAACCAGGTCCCCAGATCTGCCCTGAAGTGTCCGCTAACACCGTACCCCTGTGGGGAGCACTGCTCTGACACTGTTTTTGTAGAGTCTGCTGGCTGAGAAGCTGAGGCTCCAGATCTTTGCTTAGGTTCTGTTTCCCCCCACTCCCCCAATAGACATCTTGTCAGCCAGTCTAGGGCCTGGGAAAGCCTCCTCTGCCACCTCCCCTGTCCGTGTGCTCCCCTCACCTGAGGGCAGGAGGCCCCTTTTCTGTCCCTGGCTGGCAGAAGCCCCAGCTGGGAAGATGGGCTCCAGGAGGCACAGCCACTGTGTCCTTGGTTGGCCAGCTCCTCCTGGGCTCCCAACAGGAGGGTGAGGTCATCCAGTCCAGGGAGAGGACAGGTGTCCCTGGCTCCATGCCTGGAGTTGGGGGCAAGGAGGGGCCAGGAGGGGACTCCAAAATAGCAATTGTGACATCAGGAAGCAGGAGGGGGACATAGACCCAGGAATAACCAGGCTATTAAAAGGCTCCAGTGAGGTCAGGGGGCCAAGCAGGCTCTCTGGACCAGTGGGAGGCACAACCTGAGGAGAAGGGATGGGCCAGCAGTGGGCAGGATGGGCAGGCGTCACAGATCCTCATGATGCACTAGTCTGAGGTCCCAGCAGGGCCCCAGGAACAGGGGCTGCTCTGCCAGGCCTGGGACTGGTGGGAAAGAGCTGGATGCTGGCAGCCTCTTGACTCTTCTTAGAAGGGCTCCAACCTCAAGTCTGTTCCTACCTGGGTATTAGGGGTCATCGTACCTGTTAGCGGAAACCCTGGGGCAGCTTCATATACTCCCTTGTGCAAGATGCAGTGAGTTGTGGTGGTTAGAGCTCAGACTTGAGCCCCAGACATCCCAGCCCTACCATTTAAGCAGCTATATGACCTAGCATGAGTGACTTCATCTCTCTGTGCCTCAGTTTCCCCATCTGCACCTATCTCCTGAGATCAATGTGCAGAATAAATGAGGTGATATATGTGCTGCTTTTAGCGTTGCACCTGGCCCATTGCCAGGGAAGCGCTACCTGTGTTCTGAGGATGGGCAAGTGCTCCCTGGTCCCCTTTCCCTGGGTCGGGGGGGGGGGGGGGCCTGTCTGGAAGGAGTCTCCCTGGCCCTGGAAGGAAGCCGAGCAGCCTGTGGACGCAACACGTCTAATGGGTAGGAGGGAGCTGTCAATCAGCTGCTGCTCTGGAGTCTCCCTGCTGGATGAGGGGCTGGGGAGGCACCTTCCAGGCTTCTGGCTGTTAGAAGGACTCCAGGGAGGATGCAAGGTTAGGCCAGGTGGCCCTGTCTGCTACCCTTTCTCAGACCCTTTCAGTTCCTTTACCTGCTTTGGATGGCAAGAGGGAAGATAGAGGATGGAATCTGGCTTTTTGGTCTCCAGCCCCTCGCCTGCCAGGAGCAGCGCCAGAGGTGCTCCGAGATGCATGGGTACTCCGCAGTCCTTCCCCAGCCCAGCCTCTGGCCACCCGGCTCTGTGGCCTTGGCCCTGAGTGCAGGCCCTCCCCTGTTCCCATCCCCCTGCCTGGCGCTTCCTCCTGGGGTAGAACGCGCCTCCCCCACCATGGGGCCTCCGCCAGGCCTGGGCTCCTGGCAGCCAGCCGGCGGCTCCCTGAGCATGCTCCACCTATTTATAGACAGGGCCCTCCCCCAACTGCTATTTCAGTCTTCTGCCAGCTGCCGGCGGCTCATTCGGGAAGGAGGAGCAGGGAGCCGGGCCCAGAGCTGTCACCCAGGGCTGGGAGGGAACACAGAGAGCCCGCCTTGCCTGCTGAGCTCCCCTTCCTGTCCTCTGAGTGCTGAGCCATACCCCAGCTCCAGAGAGCTGGGGAAAGCCTGGTAGTCGAATGCCCCTCTAGAACAGAGCTGGGCCTGTAGGTCTGGGGCCTCCCAGCTCCTCCTGCCGCTAGGAGCGCCCAGGCCGGATGAGGCACCTCCCCACAGCGTGGGTCCCAGCAGCAGTGGCCTGAGGGAGCCCCTGAACAGGGAGGGCTCCGCCCCACCACCTTCCCTTTGGCTGACTCCCGCCTCAGGCGGCCCCCTCCCTGGCATGCTGCTGGTACCCAAAGCTCAGGGGCTCGTGGAGATGCTGCAGACCATCTATGAGACAGAATCCTGTTTCTCAGCAGATGGGATGTCAGGCCGGGAACCGTCCTTGGAAATCCTGCCTCGGACCCCTCTACACGGTATCCCTGTGGCAGGTAAGTACCTCCGTGTCCCCACCTGCCCTCTGCCATTGGGCATCTTTGTCCCTGAGGCTGGGCATCTGGCTCTGAGCCTCGCCCAGATGGGGTCTTGCTTAGATCTTTCTAGAGGGCTTTCTTCAGAATATGGATGGTTGGGGAGCCATCCTCACTGAGTGGGCTTCCCTGCCCTCTCTGGCCGAGAACCTGCCCTCCTGCCATGCCCTCCAGCTGTGCTGCATCCCTTCGAGTCTCTTTGGCCTCCAGCAGGGTCAGCATCAGCTGCTGGGGGCTGTGGATTACTAGAAGATCCTGGCCCAGTTGGCACGGTGGTCAGAGGGGAGGAAGTGGGTCAGTGACCTGCCTCCAGTCTGCCTGCTCCCCAGGTCTGGGCAGAGGAAGAAGCCATAGCTGGAGCGTCCATAAGAATAAACGCTACCCCGGTTCCTCTGGCTGGGTTCTTGGGGACAGAGGGTTGAGTGCAGTGATTTCTGCAAGTCCTCAGTCAGGAGTCCCCTGGGAATCAGATACCTGGGGAGCAGGCTTGATGCACTTGTGGTCAAGTTAGGCAGAGGCTGGCAGCTGGGATGTGGGGGGCCTTGGCTGCCTTAGTTCCTAGCTCCCCCATCTCTCTCCTTCCCCCAGGCCTTGGATTTCTCCCATCTCATGAGGATGAAGAGGTGTTACTCTGGCTAATATGGGCTTGAGGAACCCCTAGCCCTGCTGCCTTTTCAGCAGGGATGTTTTTGGCTCTTGATTGGGGGCGGGGGTCCCCCAGAGCTTGGCCACTCCCTCCCAGGAACCTGTTGGCAGCATCAGGCCTTTCTGGCACAGCCTCCTAACCAGGCCGGCACCACAAGATGCTTCCTCTTGGGAGGGGCCTGCTGGACCCATGCCGGCTTGGCCCCTCCTGGCAGTGGCTTGGCACTCGGGTGTGGGCGTCTGTGTGTATATGTAAAGGGAGTCTTTGCCTCTGGTTATGTGGGTGTGGGTCCCAACCTTTGAATTGGAAGGTGGGAGCTGTGTGCCTACGCAGGTACCTGTGATTTGGCTCTGAGCTGTCCAGGGATAAGGTTGCAGCTGGACTGGATGTGTCAGAGGATGAATGTTTTGGGAAGATTTGGAAAACCCTTGGAACAAGGCCTGCCATCTGTCTGGGCAGGGATGCCCATGCAGTCTCTTAGGGGAGGGCCATAACCCTGGGGGCCAGCCCTCCAGGGTACCCATGCAGGCCCCTGGGATGGGGGCATAACCCTGGGGGCAGCTGTGTAGGGTGCTCATGCAGGCCCCTGGGAGGAGGTAGACACACAGAGGGCTGGTCTACCCCTGGTCTAGTTGAGCCTGCAGCTCTAGCTAAAGACCCTGCTGCTGACACCTACCCCAGAGCCCCTAGGGGTCAAGGTGGTCTCTTGGAAAGCAAAGAACTAACTGTGCAGAGCATCTGCTTGGGAGCAGCTCTACCCATTTGGCAGATGCCGTATCAGTTCACCCATGCCGCCCTGTCCCCACTGTCGCTTGCCTCCCAGCAAGGCTGGTGGTTGGCCTCCTCAGCTTATTCTCTCACCTTCTGTCAAGTTAGACTCCAGAAATCTTGCAAGCCAGAACCCCCCACCCCCATCCCTTCCCTAAGGCTGCCTGTCCCTGCATAGACCCCCCCCCAGCCCGTCCGTCTCTCCAGATCCCTGTTGTCCCCCCCCATGCACACTGCCTAGTCTTTTGAGAGGTGGCGTGGTCCATGCTGGCAGGAGGGAGGCGTGAGTCACCTCAGCGGCTCGGGGAGAGGGCTAAGAATGTTCCCCCTGCGCAGCTCTGATGCTGTGTCTCTGACGCGGCTGGGGACAGATATAGGCCTGGAGCTCGGCTGCCTTGTTTTTTTTTGGACTCTGGAATGTAAATAGATGTTTCAAATAGAAACACTTTAACCTTTGGGTTAAAAAAAAATCCACCCCAGATAAACATGGCCATGAGGGCCCAGGCAGCCTGGTGTTCCCCCTCCCCCCCCCCCCCCCGCCTCCTCTCCCATCTCTTGATCAGTCTCCAGACAGGATGCAAAAGTCCATGGCTGAAAAAGCAGATGTCCAGGGACGCTTCTTGGGCAGTGTGTGTCGCCAGGCCTCCCCAGCACGAGGGGTTGGGGAAAAGGTGGCTTTCCAGGGTGGGGGTCTACCCTGGACTCTTGGCTTACTCCAGCAGCAAGTCTTGGGAACCCTATTTTAGGGGCATCCTTTGCTGTCTGCTGTTCCCCAGCGCTTAGCACAGTGCCTGGCACATGGATGAATGAATATTGCTTGAGGGGGCTGGCGTCCAGGGCTGATGGCAGGGTTCCTGGGCGCTATTCTGGGGTTTGGCCCTCTGGGTGACTGGAGACAGCTATGGTGAGTTGCCCCAGCGGGGAGCCAGGGCCTTGGCAGGCAGAGCCCCTGAGGGATGCGGGGCACTCTCTGCTGTTGCTGCGTGAGGAGGGGGACAAATCGCACCTTCCACTCGTGCGATCAGAGGTCTTCCTTGACCAACGGGGTCTCTGCCTAGCTCCATCGAAACAGCCCAGTGTACAGTGGCTACTTCCCTCACCCAGGCCTGCTACTGGCCTGGGGAGCCTGGGAGCTTGAAGTCTGGTGAGGGATTCCCAAGGATGTGGAGCTGGCGGATCCCCTGCCTCCCTTCTGTGGGCCCTGGATTCCGCTTTGGCCTGGACTGGGCGGAGCTGATGCTTGGGCAATGTGCAGGATCTTAAGAGCAGGCACGGAGGAGGAGTCTCCCTTCCCAAGTGAGGCAGGGTGTGATCCTGCTTGTGCCAGGAAGGGACGCTGTGGATGCTGGGAAGTGCCATGGGGCTCAGGTTTGGTATTGGGGTTTCCCCTGGATATTCCTACTCATGTTCTTCAGACCATTCCGAGCTTGGCTGTGTCTGTGGGTGTGTAGGTCTTGGGGTGTGGGGAAGGAAGGAAGGGCGAGACTCGTGTAGGAAGGGAATGAAGATTATAATGTACTAAGTGACAGGGGTAGCAGGTGCTTTCCTAACCTTGTCTCTTTTAGGAAGGTATTAATAGCTATGTTTTACAATTGAGAAGGATCAGAGAGGTTAAGGAACTTGCCCAAGGTCACAGAGTGTGTGACAGCTGGAATTCGGATTAGGTCTCTGTGTTGGGCCACCACTATCCTCCACAAAAGCTCCTTTGTGCAAATTTTTAAAAGGTGGCCCTTCTTCCGGGTGGATACAACCTCATGCCAGAGTTCATGGCTTAGCAATTGGATCGTGGGCTAGATTTCAGCCCCCAACTTGCCCCTTCACTTGGGTGCCCTTGTGCAGTATAACCTTGTGCAGTATAACAACCTGCATAACCTTATGTGGTGGGCCTGTCTTGGTGCTTCCAAAGTTTGTGCTCCTAAAGAATAGAGACCTGAGGTTTCTGAGAGGAGGCTTTGTTTTCTATAAATGCTAGGGACCATTTGGTCAGCTATTTGCCTCCTTGCAGGGATTTTGGCCCAAGGGGAGAAGAGGCTCAGGAACAAATTTGAACACCCCATCCCATTCAGCCTTCCCTGCCCCCTTTCCCTCCTACCTCATCCCCTCCTCTTGTTTCTGAGACCCTCAGCTGTCCCTTCTCTGCTGCACAGCTGCCAGACAGGAAATCAGATTAACTGTGTCCACACACACACAGCTGTAACAGCTGTCAGGTTGGCAGCAAAATGAGTGCAGCCAGTCCGGGGACACTGTGAGAAAGTAGTTTGCAAACTTTCAGTTGCATCAGAATTATCAAAGGAGTGTATTAAAATGCAGAATACCAGGCCTTCCCCGTTCAGATTCTGTAGGGCATCCCAGGAACCAGCATTTTAAACACATCTCAGCTGATTCTGATGTGAGTAGACACAGACCATGCTTGGAGTAAGGGCTGTATGGACAGGAGTCATGGGGACAGGGGTCATGGGGCCCAGCAGCCTGCCAGTGGTTGTCACCAGCATCCCTGGAAGGCCTTGGTGGGCTTTGGGACTCCTGGGAGAAGGGCCTCCTGCAGAGGGAGGGAGGCTGTCGCCCCAGGCAGAGTCAAATCCAGCTCCCAGCAGCCTGGAAGTCTGGAGAAGGGAGGATGTTTTGAGACGCTGGGGAGCAGGTGCCCAAACCAGCTGGGGCAGGGGATTATGGCAAGTGGCCAGGTGGGCAGGTGGGCAGGGTGCCCTGCTGGATGCTCAGGGCTGGGTTGTGCTGGGGGAATGGAGGCACAGCCCCTGCCCTGGGGCCCCTGCAGGCCACCCCAGGTGCAGAGTGAACAGTCCCAGCAACAGCTGCAGACTCTGAGTGGTTAGTGTGCCTTTTAATCGCCTCTAGCTTGGTGCCCAAGTGTTTCCTGGAAATGGCTGGGCTGAAGTGTCTGCTGCTTCTCCAGATAGCAGCCCAAGATCAACGACTAGCTCCGTCTTCACCAGGGGGAGACGCTTCGTGCCTTCCATCAGGGCTCTGCCTCCTCTGAGCACAAGGTCCCTCAGAGGCATGATCTGCCCCAAGCTTCTGGGGGTTCCATTCACTCAGCCCCCTTCTCCCCTGTGCTCCTGGGCTCTGGTGTTTGGGGGCCAACCAGGTGCCCTGTCTAGATTCCTGGATCTTTAATGTTTAATAGAGAGTTTGGCTCCTCGCTCCACCTCTTGTTAAATTCAGGAGCAGCCTTTGAGGGTTCTCCTGTTTTTCAGTGGGAGGCAGAGAAAGAGCCAGAAGGCCTGGGGTTAAGCCCTGGCTCCTCCGCCTCCTTTCCAGGTGACATTGGATAAGTCTCTTCCATTTCTGGCCTCACTGTCCTCCTCTGTCAACTGGGGAACTGCATTGCTGATCTGCAGGTCCTTCCTGCACTGATGTCCTGAGTCTCTGAAGTCAGTTTCGCATTGCTTCTGCCTTGGGAGAAGAGAGGCTTAGGGTCTCCTGAGTCCTGGCCCCAGGAGGATGTGGAATAGTATCGGGGAGAGGGGTGTTGCCTGCAGTGGGCACAGTGCAGTTAGATACCAGGGAAGACTTTCTGACTGCTTGGAGCTGGGGCCCCAAGAGCAGGGACCAAAACTCATGTTCTTCTGAGCTAATGCTTGTGAGGGACAGGAGGGATTCCACCGCTGTGGGCTGAGCCATGGAGGACAGAGTGGCCCTTGGTGGAGGCAGCGAGGCAGGAGAGACAGCCTGCAAGTGCTGTGGTTGGGAAGGGGCTGTTCCCAGAGCTTCTTCCTCCAGCATTGGGATCCTGCCGCTGGCCACTCCAGCTGGTGTTGTGTGGGGCTCACGGGAAGGGCTTTGATTGGGACAGGACCACAGAGCGACCTTGGGACAATCTGAAATGAAAGAGCTAAGGCTTCCCTCTGGCAGAGGTCTGAGCCTGCCTTCCTTAGAATTCGGGCGGTCTGTGAACCTGGCTCCACGTAATTCTAAGTATTTTGTTTCATGCACTTTAGAAGTGGTCCATAGGCTTCACTAGACTGCCAAAGGGGTCCAGGACACACAAAATGTCAGGAGCCATTAATAATAACCTTGACTAGCACCTCCTGAGACCGTCCTAGGCCCTGTGCCAAGCTCCTCTGCACGTGTGCTCTCTCCTGAGCCTGACAGCTCTGGGAGGCAGGTGCCATTCTTGCTCCCATTTCACAAATGCCCGCAGGAGCACGGGGAGGTGATCGGTGCCTTGTCCTATGAAGTGGCAAGCTGACTTGAACTCTGGGATTCTCTTATGCCGGAGTCTTTGCTCTTAACCATGACGTGATGTGTGTTGCTTGTGTTACGTGAGGAGTTGTGAAAATTGCTAGGTGAGAGTCATCCCCAGCTTGCACATGTGGAAATACTGTCTGAATTGCGGTGGAACCTGTTGAGCCTAAATTGGCTTCACTAGTCACGTAAGAGCACAGAAATAGATCATGGGAAACCGTCCTCGGTGGGGAGGGGTCATCGGCGTCATAGGGAGGAGTGTGAAATGCTGTTCCCTGCCCCCTTCCAAATTCTCTCAAGGCCAAGAAAGGGACAAGAGCCTTTTCCCATTCTCCAGAGGGATAGAATGAGGTCATTAGATTTTAAGGATGCTGCTGATTCCCCAGCCTGGCAAGGGGGGTCCTGAGGGCGTGGGTGCTGGTGGAAGGTGCTGCCCTTTAGGGTGGGCTGCCAGCCCTTTGCTCTCCAGAGGGCAGTTATCCAGGGCTGGCTCACACTGAGGGCCTGGGATGCCCCAAATTGGAGCCAGGCTGCACAGGTCCGTGTTCAGAGGGAGCCTGCCTGAGCTGGGAGTCAGGACAGCTGGGTTCGAGTCGCTGCTATTTACTTGGTGGGGTCTTCTGCACTGTAGCCTCTCAAAGGGGCTTGGTCTCCTCGTCTGTGTAATGAGGGGGCTGAAACAGATGGTCTCCAGGCCCCTTTACTCTCTCCATGGTAGCTCCTCAGCCCCAGGGCTTCTGCAGAGGCCTCGTTTTGTCCTGTGTAGACATTCCAAACAGCTTAAGGCACCCCTCCCTCATACTCTACCTACCCTGGACCCCTCCTCCTCCCCTGGCCTTCAGTGGCTGGTGGCTCTTGGGAGAACGGTCTTTTTAGAGCCAAATGTTTAGCTTCTTAGGTCTGGAGGTGGGTCCACCCCTGTGCTGCCCCCTCCATCCAGAGCTTCTCCAGGGGGAACGAAAAGTAGCATTTCCCTGCTCCCAGGGTGTGCCTCCCAGGGATTCCGGAGTTGGTGACTCCTCCAAGAGAGGGCTTGGAGCTGGGGCCTGGCTTGTGGTGTGTTGAGAGCAGGAGGTCTTGCTCCTGGGCAGTTAGATCTGTTTTTTATTTTGAACCTCTGTTCCCCAAAGTGCTACTAGAACCTACTCCTTGTGTCCCAGAGCCCCTTGTCTGCTTGGGGGCAGTTTCCCTTTGCCTGGACACTCTTTTTTAGTCTAGGGCTATGCTGGCAGTTGTCCCAGAGTGCCCCGTCAGCACCTGCATATATCCCAAGGAGCCAGGCTGTCCCTGGTTCTGCTGTCCAGAGAATCTGCTGTGGGAGCCCCCAGTGGGCTGACGGGGTTCCTGGAGATGGGGGAGGCCCAGTGATGGGAAGGAAGTGTCGCTAAGGTGTTGCCACTGCCCAGTTGTGCCCATGAGCTGGGCAGGGTGGCCCCTTGGAGCCAGAGCCTCATAAGTGTGAGGCCACTCTGATGGCTAGAAATACGTAGCCCTGCCCACCCAGCTACCTGGGCAGGGGCTTCTCCATGGAGGCAGTGTCCCTCAGTCCTGCAGAAGGCCAGAGAACAGGATGGTGTTGCCATTTGTTCCCAAGGCCACCACTCCCAGGAGGAAGGGTCCGAGTCCCCGGGGAGGAGTGGAGTATGGGGCAGGTAGCCCTGGACCCTTCCGTCTTCCCTCTGCAGGAGATTGCTGTGTTGGCTCTCCGGCTTCCTCTCTGTTCCCTACAGCTCTCTGTGAGAAGGAGGCATGGGGTTGGGGAGGACCCAGGGCCTCGCCCTCCCACATGAGCCCTCCCCTGGCCTTTCAGGGGGCTCTTTGCTAGCCAGAGCTCCCAGCCCGTCTTTTAGGGAACACTGTCTCTCTGCCCGCTCTCTTCGCTTTCCTCCACCTTTCTCGGTCCACCAGGAGGCGGTCAGGAGTTTCCTCCTATCATGGCACACCCATTTCCCCTTCCAGGTGCTTGGTTCTGATGGCACTGCCACCTGCTCTGCTTGTGCCAAGCTAGCAGAGGGCACAGATCCACGAGGGGGTGCAAGGCCAGCCAGGCTCTAGGTTTTGTGCCGAGCAGACTACATTCAGGGGGCTCTGTGCCTCCCCCTATCCTTTCCCTGACTCCAGCTGCCCAGCCGTGGCCTCTTCCATCTTGGATGGAGCCATGTTACTACCTGGCAGACTCCTGGCATGTCACATCCTGTCCAGGCCCCACAGGGCCTGCAGATTAATATTCTCCAGTCGCTCGTGCTTCCTGCTTGCATGGGAACAAGGCTGTGTGGCACAGCCTGCTGGCTGCACTGCCCTGCCACTTGCATACCAATGGGACTATGGCTCCCGCTGCGGTGTAGGCCCTAGTGTCTCTGCTGCAGTGGTGGCTGTGCGGGAGCCCTGGTGGGAGATTCCCCTTGCCTGAGCCTGTGCCCTCTCTGCAGGGCTCCTGCAAGGGAAGCCAGCATGGTTGGCGGCAGTTCCAGCCTGAGCGGGGTTATCTGCTGGGAGCCAGGAGTGCTTGGACCCCTGCCCTTCCCTGGGCGGGCATGCTGGCATCCGGCTCCCGCAGCCCCAGCACAGTCGGGAGCAGCAGGTTGAAGCCCGTCCACCTCTTGGCTGAGCGATCAGAGTGCCACAGGCCAAGCCAGCCTTGCCTAGGAACAGATAAATCTCCAGCCAGCTTGGGGCCTTGCTGAGCATTTCCAGGGCCAGGCAGACCTGAGGCTGGCTGCTGGCTCCTTGCTGCCACCCTGCTTTGTACCCGGGACAGGCCGGCCACCTCTAGAAAGGCCCTTTGCAGTTTCTAGGGGCCCTTCCCCCTGGTGTTAGGGCAGGACATAGGTTGGGAGGGAGAGTGAGTGAGAGTGTGTGTGTGTGTGTGTGTGTAACTCCACCCTCCTGGCCACATCTGGCCACTCCTGCAGATGTGGCTCTGGCCTTGTGGCCACAGAGTCGTCAGTGTGGCTGGCGGGCAAACCACAGAGGAATGTGCCTAGCAGTGCTGGGGGGAGAAGGAGCTGGTAGGGATCAAGAGAGACATTCTACCCAGGCGTTACCTTCCATCCCCACCTCCAGTGGGTCCCAGAGGCCTTATTCAGGCATGAGGGTAGCATTGCCTTAGTCTTCAGCAGGTCTTGCCCCTGCCTTGGTGACATTCATTCAGTGCAGGCTCCCTGGAAAGATCCAGGCCCATAGACTGCACAGGTTGTGGGAGCCTCTCTTAGCTCAGCCCTTAGCCCCTCTCCCAGCGCCCTCTCTACTCCCAATGAGGGATGGCAGTGGGGGCCTAGGCAAGAGGCCTGCTCACAAGTGCAGGAGACGCTGGCCGCCAGCAGGATGGTGGGGTCCTTCCTTCTCCAGGCCTGGGCTGGAGTGGGCCACAAGAAAGTCTTCCCAGCTCCCTGTGGCCTTCCTGGGCTGGAGTGAGGAAAGTGAGGGCTTTCTTTGGAGAAAGAAATGGAAAAGAAATAAGACGGGTTGGCCCTGCCTCTCTCACTTCCTCCTTCCCAGGCAGTGGGTAGCCTGTCTTCCCCTTCCTGCTGGCTTCAGGAGGCTTTGTGGCATGTGGGCTGGGCTTGGGGCTCCCTGCTGATGTGGTGTTTGCCTGGTTGCCCTGGCAACCGCGGGGCAGTGGTGGGGAGTGACAGTCAGTGACCAGAGGACAGTGTACAGAGCTCAAGAGGTCGAGACTCAGCCCTCCCACAAAGCTGTTGGAACCTTTTGCCACTCCCTGTGGCCCACTGTCCACATGGTGGCCTGGACCCAAGGTCTTGGGACCCAGCAGGCCCCTCGGCCCCTTTCCCCTTGCCAGTGTGTTCTCCCTGGGACTGGAGTCCTGAGATCTCTGCCTCAGCTCCAGCCCCTCCTGCCATTACCCTTCTTCCTGTCTGATTCCTTTTCCTTTCCTGTCTCCTCCTCCCACCTCCTCCCTGCGCTTGCCCGCCCATTCTCTCCTTCCCCCCTCCCCCCAGCACAGCTGCTGTTTGGCTCACTCTATATATAGCGGCATTTTCAGGGTAATTACAATAAAACTGTTGAAAGGAGATAATCCAGCAAAGGAAACGAGTCTGACTCCCAGCCCCCTTCTGTCCCTGCTTTGGTGCAGCCCTGCACCCCCTTTCCCTGAGGCATTCTGTTCCCACCCCACCCAATTCCCATAACCTCTCCCTCCCTCCCCCGTCTGCCCCAGCTGGTGTGGGGCAGAGGAAAGGGAAGAGGGTAGGGATGTCCAGAGGGTCCCCACAGGCCTGGGTTTCCTGAGGGCCCTGGCTGCCAATCCCATCCATTCTAGAACCAACCTCTGTGCCTCAGTTTCTCTTCTAGTACAGGCTTCTTGGTGGGGAGTGTGTGGTGTTGAGAGTGGAGGAGGTGGCACAGGAAGGACAGTGGTTAAAAGCATAGGATTTGGATTCATATCCTGGTCCATCAAGGACCTGGCTGGATGTCTTTTGTCGTGTTACTTAAACCTTTGTAAACCTGTTTCCTCACCAGTAAAGTAATTCACATAAAATGCCTGGTGGTGTTAACTGTCAGTGACGGTATTATGTGTCAAGCACTCATAATCTTCCAGGTACCCTGCTTCAGTCTTGTTTATATAATCTTACTGAAGTTCATGGCTTCGACCTCCTTTAATTAAGGCGGAAGGCTGTATCCACGGAGCTGAGGGATTTGACTTCCCTCTCTCAATTCTCTTTGGGTCTAGTAGTCCTGCCTAGTAGCTTTCTGGGTCCCAGGCATGACTGCCAGGGTCTCGTGGGGTCTTGGATGGGGCCCACTGACCCCTTCTCATCTCTTCTCCCCGCAGTGGAGGTGAAGCCGGTGCTGCCAGGAGCCATGCCCAGCTCCATGGGGGGCGGGGGTGGAGGCAGCCCCAGCCCTGTGGAGCTGCGGGGTGCTCTGGCAGGCCCTGTGGACCCCGCGTTGCGGGAGCAGCAACTGCAGCAGGAGCTCCTGGTGCTCAAGCAGCAGCAGCAGCTGCAGAAGCAGCTCCTGTTCGCTGAGTTCCAGAAACAGCACGACCACCTGACACGGCAGCATGAGGTCCAGCTGCAGAAGCACCTCAAGGTGAGTGAGGGGGGTACGGGGGGCTCCCCAGACCCCCACCCCTGGACCTCTCTCACCCTGCCTCCCTCCCTCTGTGCCTCTGCAGCAGCAGCAGGAGATGTTGGCAGCCAAGAGGCAGCAGGAGCTGGAGCAGCAGCGGCAGCGGGAACAGCAACGGCAGGAGGAGCTGGAGAAGCAGCGGCTGGAGCAGCAGCTGCTCGTCCTGCGAAACAAGGAGAAGAGCAAAGAGAGTAAGGCCGGGGGCCTCCTGGGGCCAGCTGGGACTCCTGCCCCTGCCCCCAGCTGTGGGGTCCTGGCCCCAAGCACCCAGGTCAGCTGTGCCCTGTCCTGCAGGTGCCATCGCCAGCACTGAGGTGAAGCTGAGGCTCCAGGAATTCCTCCTGTCGAAGTCAAAGGAACCCACGCCAGGCGGCCTCAACCATTCCCTCCCACAGCATCCCAAATGCTGGTAATGGCCCTTGGCAGGCATGGATCGCAGAGGCGCTCTGCTTGGGGCTGCCTGGCTACAAGCTGGCAAGGGGCTCCCTTGATCATATATGATGCTATATACAGGCCCTGCAGTCTCTCCTGGGAGACGAGACTCCCAGCCCTGGTTTCTCTCCTGGCTTCCCTCCCCAGAAGCCACTTCCTATTCCTATATGCAGTAGATAGTTCATACATGTAGATTGCTAAGTGGCAGGTCCAGCTGGCTGGGTGATAACCTGGATCTCTTTCCATCCTACCCTCCACCCCCCAGGGGAGCCCACCATGCTTCTTTGGACCAGAGTTCCCCTCCCCAGAGCGGTCCCCCTGGGACGCCTCCCTCCTACAAACTGCCTTTGCTTGGGCCCTACGACAGCCGTGATGACTTCCCCCTCCGCAAAACAGGTGTGTGAGTGTGCAACCTGGCCTCCTAGGAAGTGGCTCCTCGGAAGTAGAGGTGGGAATGTAGAGGGGCTGGGTTGCAGGTGTGTGCCATTTGTGTGGGTGTATCCAAGCCCCGGCTACCTTCTCCCCAGCCTCTGAACCCAACTTGAAAGTGCGTTCGAGACTAAAGCAGAAGGTGGCCGAGCGGAGAAGCAGTCCCCTCCTGCGTCGCAAAGATGGGACTGTCATTAGCACCTTTAAGAAGAGAGCTGTGGAGATCACAGGGGCTGGGCCTGGAGGTAAGGCTCCCCTCCTGTTCCTGTTCTGAGGGCCTCGGAGTTGGGGGGTGGCTCCAAGCAGGCCCAGGTGACAGCCATTTCTCCCATAGTGTCGTCCGTGTGTAACAGCGCGCCAGGTTCTGGCCCCAGCTCTCCCAACAGCTCCCACAGCACCATCGCTGAGAATGGCTTTACTGGCTCAGTCCCCAACATCTCCACTGAGGTACAGGCCTGCTGAGGGCTGGGCGGGCGGGTCAGAGCTGCTCCCTTTCCCTTGGATAGCTCCTTCTGGTCTGGCTTGCTGAGAGTGCCCAGCAGGGACTTCTCTGCCTGTGTGGACAGGCTGAAGGGACCTGTTGCCCTGAAGTGGGATTTGTCCCATGGGCCTCTGAAAGGCTCTGATCTCTCAGTTTCCCGCAGGTGGGACTTGGTTAGGGGAGTGGGGCACCATAGAGCCTTCGGCCTCGGCCCCGGGTGGCCTCCCATTGCCTCTCTCATGCCTGTCTCTCCCGACTACTCCCCAGATGCTCCCCCAGCACCGGGCCCTCCCTCTGGACAGCTCCCCCAACCAGTTCAGCCTCTACACGTCTCCCTCTCTGCCCAACATCTCCCTAGGGCTGCAGGCCACGGTCACTGTCACCAACTCACACATCACTGTGAGTATGAGGCACATACCCCGTCATTCCTCTGGTGTTGAGGTCTTTGGTCCTGGATGTCCTCAGCTGGGGCCTTTGTCCTCCCAGGGCCCTAAGGGAGATCAGATGGCTCTGCCCAGAGCTAGGGGGTGGGCAGAGGGCAGATGAGGGATGCTAGTCCAAAGTTGGCAAGCCTGGGAGCAGTATAAGCCCCTCCCTCATCTCCGTTTCCCCTCCCCACCCCCAGGCCTCCCCGAAGCTGTCATCGCAGCAGGAGGCCGAGAGGCAGGCCCTTCAGTCCCTGCGGCAGGGTGGCGCATTGACGGGCAAGTTCATGAGCACATCCTCCATCCCTGGCTGCCTGCTGGGCGTGGCACTAGAGGGCGACACGAGCCCCCATGGGCATGCCTCCCTGCTGCAGCATGTGCTGCTGCTGGAGCAGGCCCGGCAGCAGAGTACCCTCATTGCTGGTGAGTGGACAAGTGGCTGTGCAAGGGAGGGGGTGTCAGGGCCCCCTTCTGGGGGCTCAAGGCAGAGCCAACCATCAGGGAGAAGTAGCCAGGGATACCTTCCTGCCTTGTCATAGCTCCCCTCAATGGCTTCATTGATGTCTTCTACATTCTACAGACGTTGTTGAGTACCTGCAGCCTGCCAGGCGCTGTTCTCGACAACGTCTGCAGCCGTGATGGAGCTCACGTTCCCGAGCAGCGCCGTCCGCTAGAAATGTAACACAAGCCGCATGTGTAATTTAAGGTTTTCTAGAGCCACATTGAAAAATGTAAAGAGAAACAGGTGAAATTAATTTTAATAACATTTAACTCATTATATCTAGAACATTATCATTGCAACATATAATCAATATAAAGAATCATCAGTGAGATGTTTTACTCTGTTTCACGCTGTCTTTGAAATCCAGTGTGTATTTCGTACTTCAAGCACATCTCAGTTTAGACAGGCCATGTTTCAAGCACTCAGTAGTCACGTGTGGCTGGCAGTTATGGCTTTGGACAGCACAGCTTTGGACACTCAGCCCTTAAGTAGCTGGTGGCATTAGAAGAGGTTCTGCTTACAAGCCACGTGATCCCGGCCCCTAGGCTTCCCAGCCTGGTGGGTCCATGTCCACGATCAGAGGTCTTGTTGCAGTTGGGGAGAACTAGTCATTGTTCACTCACAGACAGCCTGAGACTATACAGTCATGCATCACTTAACGACAGGGACATGCTGTGAGCAATGCATCGTTAGGTGATTTTGTCGTCGTGTGGACATCATAGACTGTCCTTACACAAACCTAGATGGTACAGCCTACTACACACCTAGGCTATCTGGTACTAATTTTATGGGAACACTGTCATGTATGTGGTCTGTCATTGACCAAAACATCATTATGTGGTGCTTGACTATATGTGCAATCATAAACGAATCAGAGGGAGAGAATGGTGAATCCAGGAAGGCTTGCTGGAGGCAGTGGCTCTGAGCTGTGAAACGGTTCAGTTGTGGGGAGGAGGAAGAATGAGGGGCAGGTTTGGGTGCAGGATGCTCCAGGCCCCTCCATGGTTTTCCTGAGTGTGTAGGTGGTGGTGTTCTAGGAGGGGAGAGTCTCGGTGGGATAGGGGTGCCTTGTGCCCCAACAATGATGGTTACTCCCTTCTCCTCACCCCACAGTGCCACTTCACGGGCAGTCCCCGCTGGTGACAGGTGAACGCGTGGCCACCAGCATGCGGACAGTGGGCAAGCTCCCGCGGCACCGGCCCTTGAGCCGCACTCAGTCCTCGCCGCTACCCCAGAGTCCCCAGGCCCTGCAGCAGCTGGTCATGCAGCAGCAGCACCAGCAGTTCCTGGAGAAGCAGAAGCAGCAGCAGCTGCAGCTGGGCAAGGTGAGCTGGGAGAAGCGAGTGTCCAGGGCTGTGCCGGGGGCAGGGTGCAGGAGGGCACCAGGCTGGCAGAGGGGAGTGGGGGCTGATACCTTAGGCCACTCTCTGGGCTGCATTTGATGGGAAGAGCCACCTTACCTTTTTCTAATTCACATAGAAGCTCTGGGTGGGCTGGGCGGCTGCCAGGGAGAGGAGAGGGAAGGATAAGACCTTCCGGGCCTCAGGCTGCACAGCTGCTCCCCTTCCCAGCTCATGTGCCCCCTCCGCTGTGCTTCCAGATCCTCACTAAGACTGGGGAGCTGCCACGGCAGCCCACCACCCACCCTGAGGAGACAGAAGAGGAGCTGACGGAGCAGCAGGAGGCCTTGCTGGGGGAGGGAGCCTTGACCATACCCCGAGAAGGGTCCACGGAGAGTGAGAGCACGCAGGAAGACCTGGAGGAGGAAGAGGAGGAGGAGGAAGATGAGGAGGAGGAGGAGGAGGAGGACTGCATCCAGGTCAAGGATGAGGAGGGCGAGAGTGGCGCTGAGGAGGGGCCCGACTTGGAGGAGTCCAGTGCTGGTTACAAAAAGGTGCCCCCTCCACCCCATCCCCTGATCACCACCCCTCTGTCCCCCTGCTCCTTTGCACGCTTGCCTTCCCTCTCCCTAGTCTACGGTTTCCAGGCTGTGCAGGAGCAGCTTTTCTGAAGAGAGCAGAAGGGGAGGAGGATAGAGACAAGGGGCTGTGGAAGGGAGGGAGCTGTCTGTGCCCCAGTCTGCCAGTCCCTCCCTGCATCTGTGACTGCCCCCGCCTGTCTGCTTGTGTGTGTGTGTGTGTGTGTGTGTGCGCGCGCGCGCGCGCCCGCCTGTGTGTATCTGCGTTTCTGCCTGCGTAGGGCTGGTTGTGCGTCGGTCTCTGCGTGCTTGTGCGCGTGTGTACACACCCGCCCCCACTGTTACTACAGTCTGCCCTGCACCTAGCACACACTCCATTCATTGCGGACATAACGGAGCCCTCAGGGCCTGACTCATCCCGCCCCCTCCCACGCCCCCATCCCTCCCAGCCTCTTACCTCAATGCTACTCTGGCATGACTCATCACGTCCCCCCATCCCTCCCTATCTCCTCAGAGAGGGAGACGGTAAAGGCTAGAGTGTCTCCTGTCCCTGGAGGGAGGAGGTGGGGAAGGAGGAGGTTTGGAAGAGTAGGGCTGGATTGGGGCCTCCCTGGAGGCCCCAGGGCACCCCTCCTCACTTCTCTCTCACGCTAAGCCTCAGCACCCACTCTCCTCCTTCCCAGGTGTTCTCAGATGTCCAGCAGCTGCAGCCGCTGCAGGTGTACCAGGCACCCCTCAGCCTGGCCACTGTGCCCCACCAGGCCCTGGGCCGCACCCAGTCCTCACCTGCTGCCCCTGGGGGCATGAAGAGCCCCCCAGACCAGCCCACCAAGCACCTCTTCACCACAGGTGAGCCCCACTACCGCCGGCTGTCTGTCCACCATGTGCCAGGGGCCTGTGCATGACATCCAGCCTTGTGGGCATTGTGAAGAGCTGTAGCCCCTACCCTGAAGCGACTGCTAGGGCCCCTCAAAGCTCCACGAAGGGAGAGAAAACAGGCCTTTGTTCTCTCCCTGTGTACCACAGCCACCGTTGGTAGTGGTGGCAGCCTCTACCCCACTGAGAGGGTGGTGAGTGCCCTGTCCCTACCCACTGGGACAGCATCTTTTTCAGAGCCCCCACCCACCACCGCTGAGAGAGCCACCTGATTCTGTGCCATCACCGGACAAGTCCTGGAGCACTGAGTGGAGCGAGCCCACTGTCCCACTTGGGTCCTGCCCTTCTAGCTTCCCCTCCTTCTCCCCGTGAGGTCAATAATGAGGCCTAAGTCCATTCCAGAAAGCTCTTCGGTGTGAAGCTGCCCCATGAGAGCTCTGAGGGGGCACAGATGCCTGAGGATGGTCCCATCTCACCAGTGGGATGTAGGGGGAACAGCACATAGGGGCGGTGACGGGAGGTGGGGAAGGAGGAGGTGTGGTGAGAGGGGAACAGTGTGGGGGCATGGTGGGCAGAGATCAAAACTGTCGAGGGCAGCCTGGCTGAGGCCTGAGGAGTAGGGAGGCATCTGACAGGCAGTAAAGGAGGAAAGGCATGTCAGGAGAAGAGAAGAGGGGCAGACTATGACAAGGCCCAGAGCAGTGCTGGCTGACAGGTGTGTCTCTGGCCCAGGTGTGGTCTACGATACCTTCATGCTCAAGCACCAGTGCATGTGTGGGAACACACATGTGCACCCTGAGCACGCCGGCCGGATTCAGAGCATCTGGTCCAGGCTGCAGGAGACAGGCCTGCTTAGCAAGTGCGAGGTAAGGGGAGCCCTTCCTTCCTCCAGCCCCCAACTCCAACCCAGCCAAAGCCTTTGCATCTCCCCTGTTGGTGAAGCCTCTCTCTGTGTCTCTTCCTCATCCTCTCTTCAACTCCAACCTCAGGGCCAGTCCCCCCAGCCACCTTCCGGTTCCACCTCTTGCAGCCTGTGTTCCCCAGCTCAATGGTCCCCAGCTCACTGGAGAGGGTCCTGGACTGGAGTCCCAGGGGGCCAGAAAGTGGCTCCATGTGGGGCAGAGAGGGTGTGGGCATCAAGAACTGGACCTCCAGTGCCACCCCTCACTGGCCTCTCCTGCTCTCCCCTGGCAGCGGATCCGGGGTCGCAAAGCCACGTTGGATGAGATCCAGACTGTGCACTCCGAATACCACACCCTGCTCTATGGGACCAGCCCCCTCAACCGACAGAAGCTGGACAGCAAGAAGCTGCTCGGTGAGAGCTGACGGGCTGGTGGGCAGGGCATGGGCCAGGCCTTGTCCACTGCCTAGGTGGGATAGGGGTAGGTGGGATAGTTCAGAAGACTGCTCGGTCAGGGTAGACAAGTGGGTCCCAATGGGCACAGGTCATCCCTGTGGCAGAGGTGGCACAGTGGCCACGTTGCATACCTCCAGGGCGTGCCATTCACATAGACTACAACATGAACAGAACGTGCTGGTAGGGTGCATTGCAGGAGGATGGAAGGTGACGGGTCAGGCTTGGTGATGGGGGAACAGTTTGCTCTTCTCCTTACTGATCGTTCCCCTTTCTCCCTGCCATCTGCCCCAGGGATAGGATGTCCCCCTAGAATAGGGGACAGACATCTCCCAACCGGTGTGGGCTGCAGAAACCTGTCCTGTGCTTGGGTTTGGCCACCTTTTTCTATGACTGAGCTCACTGCCCTCTGCAGACCCCACCCTGCAGCCCTGGCAGTCGAGGCAACCTCCAGAGTAGCCCTGTCCCTCTTCTCTGCAGGCCCCATCAGCCAGAAGATGTACGCCATGCTGCCTTGTGGGGGCATCGGGGTGAGTAGGGCACCTGCCAGTGGAGATGGGAGGGTGGCTCTTCCAGCTCTGGCCCTTCTCTTCTCGCTGCTGGTCTGCTATCCAGGTGCCCACCCCCATTCTTGCCCTCCCCCTGCAGGGGGCACGCTGAAGCCTGCTCTCCTGCTCCCGCAGGTGGACAGTGACACCGTGTGGAACGAGATGCACTCCTCCAGTGCTGTGCGCATGGCGGTGGGCTGCCTGGTGGAGCTGGCTTTCAAGGTGGCGGCTGGAGAGCTCAAGGTGAGTGCGTGCTGGGAGACTCAGCACAACTTGGCTTGGTCCTGCATCCTCAGGAGTGCAAGATGGGGGCAGCTTTGGCTTTCCCATCAGTATGGCACTGTCCTTTGCAACCTCAACTCTCAGGTGCCAGAGTTGGGAGGAAGTGACAGCTCTAGGACCAGCTAGGGGGTGAGGGGTATAGAGGGACCAACAAAGAGGCATTAATGTCTGGTGCTCTCATGGGTATCCTGAGCCAGAGATGGTGTCTGCTTGCCCATGTTGGCCCATAGCGGGCGTTCCTAAAGATGTGTGGGATATATATTTCTGATCTGTGTTCCCTTCCTTGCCTGGCTTATGCTTCTCTCCTTCTGTGTGTCCACCCACTCTGTGGCCACCTTGCCTGCCTGTCTGTCTCTTATCTCTGTCCCTCTGTCTGCACCTCTTCAGAATGGATTTGCCATCATCCGACCCCCAGGACACCATGCTGAGGAATCCACAGCCATGTGAGTGCCACCCCAGCCCTGTAGTAGACCTGCTGCCCTCACCCCTCCTCCCTCTCAGCTGAGCTGATGCGGTATCTTTTGCTCATGGAGTGAACATCTGCTAAGGCTGACCTCATGCCATTTTCTCCCCCCACCTCCCAGGGGATTCTGCTTCTTCAACTCTGTAGCCATCACAACCAAGCTCCTGCAACAGAAGCTGAACGTGGGCAAGGTTCTCATCGTAGACTGGGTAGGCAGTGCGCTGGTGGGGCCAGGGTCAGCCTTCAGGAAGCGCCCCCCCCCCCCCCCCCGCCGCCCCTCTTCCTCAGGTGCCCCTGTTGGAGCTAGGCCTAATGACTAACCTTATACCTTCCTGCTGGAGCATTAGCCCAGCCCTCACATTCCCACAGGGCTCCCTGTTCAGTAGGGGAGACTCAAAAAGTGGTTTTAGCCCCTGGTCCTTCTTGGCCCCCACCTTGCAGCCTCAAGCAACTGAAGGGACTTCCTCCTTTGAACAGCAGAGACTGCTACTACCATTGCTAGAGCCACTCTTGAGTGGGGGCTGACCATGTGCCAGGCCATGGTGCTGTTCACGGCCACCTCACATAATAAGAACTGGATGTCCATTTCTATAAATGGAGACACTGAGCTGTTGGGTGACTTACCCAACCAAGGCTGCTTAGGTTGGGATGTTGGCACTGTGTTTCAGATCAGGCCTTTTGGTCCTCACACTTCTGCTCTTGCTCCTGCGTGGTGCTTCTCAAACCCTACCTCTCATGGCAGAGGGAAAGGCACCCACTACTCCCTGTGAGCCAAGGAAGTAGCCAGGAGCAATCCTCAGCAAGGATGAAATCTCTTTGAAGGCCAGCTTTGGCTTAAAAATTCATGTAAATGTTGGAGTCTTCTTCAGAGTGTATCTGTCTGCTTTCACTTCCTTACTAGCCTTATGTTGCCCCCTACACTCTTGAGTAGAATGGGCTCCTGGGGAGATTCGCCACATTTGTCCCATGGCTTTGTCTCTTCCCTGCGAGATGCCACGTCCTGGGCCACAGACCCTGGTTAGAGAAGCATGGAGTTGACACTGTTGTGAACGAACACAGATACCTGTAGCTAGTGGTGGGCTGTACCCAAAGAGCTCACTGTAGGTGGGGTGAGGCAAGTAGACTTTTGACCTTTGGGCCAGAGCCTGGGTCATTTCCCTGATGCTTACACCTTCCCCACTAGGATATTCACCATGGCAATGGTACCCAGCAAGCGTTCTACAATGACCCCTCTGTGCTCTACATCTCCCTGCATCGCTATGACAATGGGAACTTCTTTCCAGGCTCTGGGGCTCCTGAAGAGGTACAGCTCCTGGGCTGAAATGTGGGGCTCCTTGGGGAGGTAGCAGAATGGGACCTGGCAGGGAGCCATGGAGGCCCATGGTGGTGCTGGGACGTGGGGAGTCTTGAGCTCCTAGTGGGAGGACCACGCCAGCCATCTGCCCCTCCAGGCTTAGCAGAGGTCAATAGAGTGAGGGCTGGAGGCAGGGCAGAGGGTGGGGGCAATGTCTGGGATCCCCAGGCAGTGAGAATAACCCCTCCCCCACCATGCTGCCAGGTTGGCGGTGGGCCAGGCGTGGGGTACAATGTGAACGTGGCATGGACGGGAGGTGTGGACCCCCCCATCGGAGACGTGGAGTACCTAACGGCCTTCAGGTGGGGACTGAGAAGGGCCAAGGGAGGGGTGGGAACCCTGGGGCCCTGTTGTGGGAGGGACAGAAGGCACTCAGTTCGGTGTGGGTGGAGGGGGTTGTCTCTTGGGGGGACACAGAGTGGGGCCAGGCCTTGCCCAGCCACCGACTAGGGTCAGCTTGGGCCCTCCCTTTGCAGGACAGTGGTGATGCCCATTGCCCACGAATTCTCACCTGACGTGGTCCTAGTCTCTGCCGGGTTTGATGCTGTTGAGGGACACCTGTCTCCGCTGGGTGGCTACTCTGTCACCGCCAGATGTGAGCCTGCTGGGGGATTGAGGGAGGCTGTGAAATAGTGAGGATGGGGTTGAGTGGGGGCATGGAGCAGGAATAGATGGATATTACAGAGGTTGGGAGGAGGCGAGCTGGGGGCAGGTCCAAGACTTGGAATCATCCTAGCAGCACCCATCCCGCCACCCTGGCCTTGAGGGCCAGGCAGGTGGGAGGTGGGGTATCAGAGGGTGTATGTCTTCCCAGAGGCGTAAGGATGGAGCTTGTGGATCCCTCATATTTCGGTGGTGCTCCTTGTAAGACATGTAATTAGAATTTTTTATCCAGTCTTTTATGTTTGGTCTTTAATGGAACATTTAGTCCACTGACATTGAATTTTATTATGGACACATATATTTGGGTTTAAATCTACCATCTTATGTTGTGTTCTTTGTCCCACCTCTTGTATTTCTTTTTCTCTTCTTTCTTATTTTCTCTTGAATTGATTTTTTTTTTTTTACTATTTCATTTCCCTTCACCCATCCCTAAAGGTTTTGGCCACTTGACCAGGCAGCTGATGACACTGGCAGGGGGCCGGGTGGTGCTGGCCCTGGAGGGAGGCCACGACTTGACCGCCATCTGTGATGCCTCTGAGGCCTGCGTCTCAGCTCTGCTCAGCGTGGAGGTGACTGGTGCAGGGAGGGGTTGGGGGAGGTGGGCCTGTAGGCCAGGGGCTGAGGGACCAGGAGGGAGGGCCTCTTCCTTGGGTCAAGCAGCACCGAGGGCCTTTGGGAAGGTTTTCCTGGGTCATAAGGACAGCTGGTGGCCAGGGAGGGCTTTCTGAGTTGGGGTTCCTCCTGTCATGGGAGATGTCTGGGACTGAGCGGGGTCATGAGAGGGGCAGGCCCTGCCACTCACTCACCACCCTAAACCTTTTCTTTCTCCTACTAGCTGCAGCCCTTGGACGAGGCAATCTTGCAGCAAAAGCCCAACATCAATGCAGTGGCCACACTAGAGAAAGTCATCGAGATCCAGAGTGCGTCGGGGACAGGCGGAGGGGCTCAGACCTCGGCTTGCTAAGGGGTGGGGAGGAGCTTGTGGGTACACCAGGGCTGGGGATATACATGTGGGGGTTTCTGCCCTCTCTGACCCCCTGTCCACCCCTCGTCCACAGGCAAACACTGGAGCTGTGTGCAGAGGTTTGCCGCTGGTCTGGGCCGTTCCCTGCGGGAGGCCCAGGCAGGTGAGACAGAGGAGGCTGAGACTGTGAGCGCCATGGCCTTGCTGTCGGTGGGGGCTGAGCAGGCCCAGGCTGCTGCAGCCCGGGAGCACAGCCCCAGGTAAGGTTCCCCCCACCTCTTTGCCCTTGCCCAAGCTGGTACTCCCTACTCAGTGCCCCTCCCTGTGCTTGTCCCCACAGGCCAGCAGAGGAGCCCATGGAGCAGGAGCCTGCCCTGTGACGCCCTGGCCCCAATTCCCTCTGGGCTACATCATTGTGATTTTGTTTATTTTTTCTATTAAAAACAAAAAGTCACACATTCAACAACGTGTGCTGTGTGGGTCTCTCAGCCTTGCCCCTCCTGCTCCTCTAAGCTGCCTCAGGCCCCCCACCTCCCCCGCGGACTGTGGCCCACATCTCAGCTCTAGGAGTTTGCTCCCTCTATAGGGCGTGGGGGTGCCCTTTCCAGCCCCTTCCCCATGTTGTATCCCACACCCACTTTCCTGCATTCTGTCCTTTTCCCCCTGGAAGCCTGGGCCAGCTCAAGGTGGGCATGGGGGCCAAGATAGTACCTTCCGGTTCTGAGTGAGGAGGGAACAGTAAGTCCGGTGCCTTGGCTTCAGCTGACTTGGGGGGAAATGCCTTAATTTCACCCTCCTCCCCTCTCCAGCCTCAGGGGAGGATCCAGAGGGTCCCTCTACACTCTAAGATGTAGATGTAGAGTGGAGGGGAGGTGGGCTCCCGCCCTGCAATGCCCCACCCTTTTCCCCTTCTGTTGTCCTCACCATCTCTGCACAGGCTCCTTTCTCCTCCTCCTTTCTCCTGGCCTCAGCACCAAGGGGAAGGCTGTCCCCTAGGACATGGGCCTGAGGTCTGGGGGCAGGGCTGTCTTGCCTCACACTCCTCAGGGCCTACTTCCCCTTCCCAGGGGCTGGAGGGGGTGAAAGTGTATGGGGAGGGATGGGGCTGGACTCCTGGGTTCTGAGGGACCAGGAGGGGCCACAGAAACAGGCCTGCTCTCTCCCTTACTCTACTGGCCTCCTTGCCTTCTGCTAGCACAGCCTGGGGAGGGGGAGAAGGTGGTCCCTGCAGGGGGGCTCCAGGCTGGTGAGAGCCCCCCTGCTGTTCAGGACCAGATTTCCCCAGCCATCCAGCATGCTGCGAGTAGAAGGGTCAGTGGCCTCCCTCCCTCCTGAGGCCTTTTGCTTTGAAGCCTGGGGGTGGTGAGAGTGGGGTTTTAGAAGGGGTAGGACTAGAACCCAGGAGTCTGCCCTCAGCTGTAGCTTCCCTTTCTCCTGGGCTTCCTTTGCTGGCCACCAGCCCAAGGGAGCTAAGACCAGGAGGGGGCTGGGCACCACCCTTTCTTCCCTAGGAGCCCAGCCTAGCCCTCTGTTTCCAGGGTTGGGGGCCTACAAGGCTTCTAGGGAATGCTGTCCAGCCTATAGGAAACCAAAGATGGGAAGCGGCTCCTAGGGGGCCAACTTCCTCCCTCCTCCTTCCCAACACCACGTATACTTTCTTTCCTCCCATCCCCAGGGCCCCACCAATCTGTTTACATATTTATTATCCTAACGGGGGCCTGAGCAGGGTTGAGGGAGCCAGGTGAGGGGCAGGAGTCCCACCACCATCGGTTCATTGTGTGCTTGTGTCTTGTGTGTTGTTAGTGTATTCTAGATCCTCCTGGGGGATGGGGATGGGGCTGGGCCCAGTGTACCAGGCTTCCCCATGCTGAACCCAGCTCCAGGCCCCTCACCCTCCCTTTCCCCATGGCTGGTCTGGTTCTCATGTAAACCCACTCCTTGCTTTGTCTCCCTGGATATGGATTTCAGTTAAGTATTTTGTAACCCGTTACACTGTGTGTCCTTGTATAAATAAACTTGTTTCTGGCAGTGCCTTCTGGAGCCAATGTCTCTGTTCTTCGGGCTCCCAAATGGAGTAGAGGTTCTCATTCTCCCTCCTGGACAAAAAACTGCTCTTTTCTCCAGCCCCTGGACCAGCCAATTTAGGAAACGAGAGACTAGGGTGGGAGGGGGTGGGATCTCTGTCCCGTAGGTGAAAGATATGGTTTCACTGAATATAGCCACAGCACCTCAAGGGACCTTTTGTGTGGCCGAGGTGGTGATGCTGGGGAGGGGGCCCAGGCTTGAAGGTCTCAAGTGAGTTTACAGCTCTCCCGTTTCCTTTTGATTCCTTGCCTCTGTGGAAACAGGGTTGGGAGGTTCAGAACAGGCGGCCTGGCCATGGTTCCACTTGCACACGTGCAGGCAAATTCAGTGGAGATGTGCGCACAGGCAAGAGAGGAATCCAGAAATGTTCAAGGGCTTTATTGAGGCTGCTCTGAGCCCCTCACAGTGTTGCAGGAACCCACTGGTCTTGCTGTTGCCTTTGCTCTTTGGGGACTTGGGAGGGAAGGCAGGAGGAGGACCAGCCTTTCTGCAAGACACATGGCCCTTCTTTGGGGCTAAGACCATGTGGTGGGAGAAGTGGGAAATTCAAGATGAACAGGGACTGTTGGGGGCTCGAAGGGGATGGGCTGCCTCCTGGACTGGAGATCATGGAGTGTTGCTTTTGTGGGAGGGAAAGTGGCAAATAGGAGGCACCTGAAGTCAGGAAGAGCGGATGGGTGGTGCTTCCTGGGCACTGAACATGTGCACCACCCAGGGCACGAGGGCCAGGACCAGGCATGGCCAGAGGGTATACTTGAGAAAGTTGACGATGTAGAAGATGCTGATCTGAGGGGTGTAGCCCAGCCAGTCCAGGGGGCCCAGTAGCCCCATGGCCAGCACAAAGCAAGCTATCTTTTGACCATTTCCCAGGTATGCCCGCCGTACCTGGGCATAGCAGGGAGAGTGCAGGGCGATGCCTAGACCCAGGGCAGACCCTGAGTCACGGCTCAGGGAGGCAAAGGGCCGAGTGTCCACGTGCACCCACTCAGGCCGCTCACACCACTTGGAGGCCAGGCTGATGGACCTGTGGGGAGGAAGAGTCTTTGCTAGGAGAGACATTCCCCTGGAACCTAGCGGGCCAATGGCTCTCAGCCCCTACTCCCATGTTCTTTTCTGACACCAGGAGAGTCTATGTTTATGAACAGGTAATGTGTCCTTTTTTAGCAACAACAAACCAGAGACCCACCAGGCTAGGTACTGAGGCATGAGAGGCCTCAGCCTGCCCAAGCTTCAAAGCAGGACTTACCAAGAAAGATCCAGGCCCAGCGTAAAGAGGGTCCAGTAGATGAGGCTGGTGCCCAGTAAGAGGGCCAGTGAGGTCAACCCATAGAAGCTTAGCTCCCGCTCCATGGGTACCTGGGGAGCCATCAGCCAGCCCAGGACAGCACCTAGGGGAGTTGGGTGACAGCAGCTTCAAGGAGTTTGGGACTATGAATCCTCCGAGTGACAGCACAGCTTGGCAAGAGAACAGACTGAGACATAAGGGGGGCCTTGGGGTGGGCTGTACAACAGGAAGATCCTAGACTGGTCCTCCCACTGCGAACGGCACCCTGAGGGCCCACCCTGTTGTCCCAGTTGCTCACCAGTTATTAGGCCAGCCAACACCTGGTGAGGAAAATGTGCTAAGAGGAAGACCCGGGACAGGCCAACCGCCAGTAGGAAGGTGATATAAGCCAAGCTAGGTATCATCCTCACCCAGCGGCTAAAAAGAAGAGAGGCAAATGATTCAGGGGGCGTCCATACACAGCTTGGCTTCCCTCAGAACCCAAATACTTTGTGGTTTGACCAAATGCCCCAGGGTCCCCAGAACTTCAGCTCCCAGGATGCCCTGCTGCTGGGTCTTTTGGGTCCAGGGTGCCATCACCCCTGCTCCCATTGGTGGGCAATGCCAAGGTGTACCTGTGGGTCCGAGTGGCCATCTGGGAAGAGATGGCCGTCATTATGGGCCAGAGGGCTGCTCCTGTGATCATGCAGTGTCCAGAAGGGCTGCCTGTGGGGGATCCAGAAGCTTGTGGTAAGAAGATGAAGGTGAAACCTATGTGCCCCTGGTGATCTCAACACAGCAGCATCCCCCTGGCTGAGAAGAGAGCCTTCCCCCAGCACTGGTCCATAGCTCCCTCTGCCCTGAGCCGCCTTCACCCCAACCTGAGGCCACTGCTCTCTCGTAGCACTGCTTCTGCTACAATCTGTGTCTCTTGGCTGTACTTTAAACAAAGTGGGCAGCTGGCACACTGGCCTGGGTGCTCTCCTCCCAGAATTCAACTTGGTCTTCCTGGGGTTTCTTTGTTCCCTGGGCCAGTCACTGAGAGGCTGGGCCACCCTGGCTGAAAAGTACTCTGAAACCCTCAACTGGACCCTAAGCATGCTAGGAAAGGGAGGTTTGAGGCTTCTCACCTGGACCAGTTTCACAAGAAGAGGGGAACTGGTGAACCTGGGCTGGGGCCTGGCTATAGTACCCAGACTCATGGACCCACCAAAAGGGCCTGTCTCCAAACAGGAGCCTAGAAGACAACAGATGCAAGATGACATTAGGCACACACACAGGCAGGGGAACAGAAGAGGGGCAGAAAGACACCTGGGTGTACTCTGGGGGACCTGCAGGGTGGAGTCTTGGGATGCCCAAGGGAGGGAGTCCAAGTCTGGGCCATTACCTTCCCATGGCTTTTTACCTTGGAACAGAAGAAAACACACTATTTTTTAAAAAGTGATAAGCAGGGAAGAGATTGTGGTGGGTGTGTGTGTATGCTCTGGGATGCTCAGAAGTCCTACTCTTACCCTTCTCACTGCAGGGCCAGCTCTGCTCTTCTCATCCACAGAGAGCCCAGGACCTGGCTCTCTCCTCCCCTCCCTCCCAGACCCTCACTGAGGCTCTTGCTCTCCCCTCTCTCCATTTCCCAAATTCCAGCCCAAGTTACCTGTGCCTGAATTACTTAGGTAAGGCTCTCATGTCTGAAAATGGAAGTAGGATATGGAGAGAAGAGGCAGAGAAAGGCTAAGAAGAACAAAAAATTCAAAATCCCCTGCCCTAGCAGGTGCTTGGCTGGACCCCAGGAAGCCACACACTGAAGAGGCTGCTGTGGCCAGAGACAGAAAAGGTGGGAGAGCAGAAGAGACACTGGCATGAAGCCAAGTGCTGGGGAGGGAGGTACAGAAGGGCCTTGCCCTTCTCTGCCCAAAACGGAGCCTTGTTCACACAGCAGGTGCTCAAAGGATACTTAGAAAATGGGGGCTTTGGGGCTGGCCCGGTGGCGCAGCGGTTAAGTGCACACTTTGGTGGCCCGGGGTTCGCTGGTTCAGATCCCGGGTGTGGACATGGCACCGCTTGGCAAAGTCATGCTGTGGTAGGCGTCCCACATATAAAGTAGAGGAAGATGGGCATGGATGTTAGCTCAGGGCCAGGCTTCCTCAGCAAAAAAGAGGAGGATTGGCAGCTGATGTTAGCTCAGGGATAATCTTCCTCAAAAAAAAAAAAGAAAAGAAAATGGGGGCTTTGACATGTGGGGGGCATTAAGAGTGTTTACCCAGGGGGGTGGCTGACTCTTAGGCGAACAGGACTAGAGAGGGAGACGTATACAGACTGAGGGAGGAGAGAGCACAAAGCAAAGGGCAATTAGGCAAGAAGGAAATGATTAGACAACCGCTTTTCCCTTTACAGTACGCATGAACCCTTGCAGAGAAGAGTGGAAGGGAAGGTAACTCCAAATTCATTTTTTCAGCAAGTCATTCCAGCCGATTCAAGTGTCTCCTATGAACCTCCCTTCCCTCTCCCAGGCTGGGGATCTGGCAACAGAGGCGGGGGGCGGGGGGCAGCTGTATGCCCAGTGGGAGCTCCCTTCTGCACCCAAGAGAGAACAGGGGGCACAAAGAGATAAGCCCCAAGGTCCCCACCCACTTGCCTGAGATTCCTGGCTTCTAAGTCTGAGGGAAGAGCCTACTAGTGAATGAAGGGCAAAAGGAAGAACAGAAAGTATTCCTTGGAAGGCAATGCTTTAGCCCAGTGCTTTTCAAACTTTACCTGCACACGAATCACTTGGGGGGTTCCTTGTTAAAATGCAGATTCTGATTCAGTACCTCTGGGCTGGGATTCTGCATTTCCAGCAAGTTTTCAAGCGCTCCCTGCACTGCTGGTCATAGTCCCGGGGACCACACCTTAATTTGCAAGCTTTCTCTGTCCTTAGCAGCTAGGGTGAAGCCCAGCACAAAGCATGCTTCTTAGAAACTACGTCAAATAAATGAATGAATAGATGAGTGAAAAAGTGAGTTGAGAAGCAGGACTTTCTGCTACTTAAGTCACCATAGATGCTTGTTAAAATACAGATTCCCAGCCCTTCTTCAGGAGTTTCTAAATCTACGTCTGAGGCGGGATGGAGTATTTGCATTTTAAACATGCCCCTTAGGTGATTTCTCTGATCAGTCCCGTTTGAGAGAAACTGGTCTAACGAGTAGGATGAGGAGTCTCTGAGGTCTGAGTCAAAGATGCACAAAGATGCTCAAAGGCTTGAAAAGTCAGGGGCTACGGGGTAGGGGTGGAGAGGTCTTAAGGCCACGGGTTCACTGGGAGGGGAGGGGAATCCAGGCCTCTGAGGCACTTGCTGAGAGAGATCAGGTTTTGCACAGGACTCAGGGTCCTTAGGGGTGGGTGGCCAGACTGCCGGAAGGCTTCGCTGTCTCACCATTTGAAGACGAGGTTGAGCCACTCGGCGATGAGGCTGATCCAGAGCACCGCGATGCCAACGCGGCGAGAGGCGTAGTAGGCCGCGGGGAAGTAGAACAGAAAGAGGCTCTTGGGATCGCCGAGAAAGTTGACCCAGAGCCACACGTTCTCCAACCAGGGCAGCTGGTTCTGCAGCGCCTCGGCCACTGCGATGCCCGCGCTCATCGCGGACTCCATGGCGATCCCGGGGCCGGCCAAGCCGCCTTTGCTCTAGGACGGAAGCCGAGCAGTCCCGGCGACAAGGAGGAAGCCAACCGCCGCCCTCCAAAGCCCACCTTTCCGAGCCCCAGGCCCCGCCCCGTCCCCAGCGACCGGTGCAAGCCCTGCCCCTAACCCGCCCCCGACCGGCCCAGGCTCGCGCGAGCCGGGCCTCCGGCGGGTACCGTTTCCTCCTGCGCTCTTCCCCGGCCTTCCTCTCTACTGGGCAGCGCAGGGGACAAACGTTTGCGAAGGCGTTTCCACAGAGCCCCACGTGGCCGCTGTTGCCGGCACGTGGGCATCCTGCGTAGAGGCGACTCCCGCTGCTGTTCCGGGTCAAGGGACGGGCTAACTTGCGGATCGGCGGCGCGTCTAGGGTCCCTGCTTTGCTGCTGCGAAGATGGATGTGTAATCTCCAGGGCCAGGATTCCTTCCAGACCAGACCTCTCTTCTCCAGTCCCGCTACCCTCCGCAGATGTTCTGAGATCTCTTGGAGAGAGGGCTACCGACACTCCCTTCTCCAGGGAACCAGGCCTCCCCGGTTGGTGCTGCAGCGGGACTCTTAATTTGCACATACAGCTAATCAGTCCTCCCGCAGCCCGAGACTCTCTCGCCCGAATTCATCCACTATTGATTTGGAGGCTGACAGATAAGCCTTCCCTAAAGACTTGCCAATTCTTACACATAGCACAGTCTAAGTTACACTTCCAGTTCTAAGCTTGCCTTGCCCAACCTCCCTCCGCCTCTCACTTCCGTCTTCTTGCCTTCCAAAACCCCGTTGGGTTGATAAACCATGAGATAGTAACTGGCTACATATGGGAAGAGGAGGGCACACACCCACGACAAAATTTGGAATAATCATCTGGAGGAACACACACAAAATAGAAATCTCAGGTATTCTAGGTGAAGTCCTGCCTAGAGGCAGAGGTGGGGTGGGGAGGAGACTGTTGAAGCGGCTCCTCAGTTCCTTCCTACCTCAAGCAACTTTGTTCTTGGAGAGTTTTCTGATGGGTGGATGAAAATAAGAATGTAAATCTGGGCTCTTCTTGGAAAGAGATTAATTTTACTAAATAAAAAGCTCTGGAGAAGGGAAGCTGGATATGAATCTCATTTCCTTCCCTTGCTATTTTTTAATTTAATTAATTAATTATTTTTTTTGCTGAGGAAGATTTGCCCTGAACTACCATCTGTGCCAATCTTCCTCTATTTTTTAGTATGTGGGCCACTGCCACAGCATGGCTGCTAACAGAGGGGTGTAGGTCTGTGCCTGGGAACTGAACCCGGACCTCTGAAGCAGACTGCACTGAACTTAGTCACTAGGCCACTGGGGCTGGCCAGCTAAATGTTTTTCAGTTGACCCAAAGAGAAAGGCTAAATTTTCTAAGTCCTGGAAAGTTTCCTCTGTCTCTAGCCAGACAACCTTTACCAGGCTGTCCCCACACTTCTTTTCATAATATTTGTGAGTTACTTCATGTTCCTTGAAATCACCATGCTCTCTCTTCTTAGCGGTTCTGGCACATGGAGTTCCCTCTGCCTAAAGCATGGCCATACCTTGCAGGTCCTTCAGGTCTCAGATTTTTCACTTCTTCAGGGAAGCCTTTCCTACTAGTGCCTGGCAGTCATATGTGAAAACCTATAATCACGACGTCATATAAAAAGTGGAGTGGCAATTACATATGACTTGTTATGGGGGCTGGACAGGAAGGTTCTCTGAAGAGACACAAGTATAAGGGGGCAGTGTGTTTATTTCTATTACAATGATTGTACTAATATACACCCAACATTAGGAAGTTGATGTCTCTTGCGGGGCAAGGAAACACTTCTGAACTTTGTTCAGGTTAAGTAGTGCCAGGGCTGGCCCTTTGCCTCCATCTGGACTAGAGGAAGGTCAACTTGTTGTGACTCATACCTGAGACTCCAGACTTTCTATACTAAGGGGGTAGGTGGGTTAGGGGTGGCAATTGGTAATGGTAGGGCTTGAAAATGTATCTGCACAGTACTTACAGGTTAAGAAAACTACTTTGTATATCAGACTACAAACATTAATGGGGAGGCCCCAAACTCCTACCCCAAAGCCCCCTTTGTCACTACCACTGCTCCTCACTTCTGCCCTTTGACTGGTTTTCTAGGGGAGAGGGCAAGAGGGGAGATGGGAAAGCATCTTGAGTTCCAAGGGTGATGGGTGATCATGGAGGAATTACCATTTATTAGATCTACCACATGCCAGGCATTTGTACATATATCTCTCTTAACCTCCTAACTACTCTATGAGGTATTATCTAATATAGTATAGCAGTAAGTAGCACTGTCTTTGGAGACAGGTAGACTGAATCCTTGCTAGTTGTGCGACCCTAGACAAGTTTAGTCTAAGACTTAATTTCTTCACCTGTAAAATGAGGGTATTGATTCTTACCTCAAAGGGTTGTCGGATGCTCAATAAGTGATAATACAGAAGGCATAAAGAAACAGGAGCAGGTTTAGTAATTTGCTCAAGGTCATATAACTTAGTAAGTGGGAGACCTGGAATTCCGATTCCGGTTTAGCCAATTCTATAGCCAATATTCTTTCCATTACCACTTTGTAACTAAGTACAATCATTTTGAGGAAGTTTCATTAAGTCCTCTGGGCCTCGGATTCCTCATATGTAAAATACAGAGTTCATTCATTAAACTCTTGTGTCAAGGTGTGCAACGTAATGGAGACTGCAGCTCCCTCCTCCTTTCCCTTTCCATTCCACGTGGGTCATTTATCTTTAACTTCTAAAATGGACCCCTACAAGCACTTTACCATGCGGGCGCAGCGGCACAAACACAATTATTCAGATTCCCGTTTATTTCCTCTTCCACCTAGGCTCCCGCCCCACCCAGCACCAGGCCACGCCCTGGCGTGTGACGTCAGCACGCCCCGTGCGTCGCGGCGCGGCGCTCACTGGGGGCCCGGCTTTCGCCCGCTGCTGCCGCCGCCGCCGCCGGCCGCGGCTGCTCTCCCAAGATGGCGGCTCCTCCGGGCGAGTACTTCAGCGTTGGGAGCCAGGTGTCGTGCCGGACGTGCCAGGAGCAGCGGCTGCAGGGCGAGGTGGTAGCCTTCGACTACCAGTCCAAAATGCTGGCTTTAAGTATCCTTCCCTTCGCGGAGCCCGAGGCCGGGCCGGCGTGTCTGTGTGGTGGTGGGGGGGTGGGGGACGGCGGCGGCAGCTGGGGCCCTCTCCGGGCCTAGGGGCGACCGGCTACCGCGGCGCCCCGAGCGCATGCGCACGGCCCTTGAGTTCCCCTCCCCCTCTCGCGGTCCCTCGGTCCCCTTTGGGGATCTTGTCTCCCATCCCTTGTGGGAGCTGGGCCTCGAGCGAGGGTCGGTGGGTGGAGGGGGGCTTGACACGCGGATGGCCTTTCGGGAGGAAAGATAGGAGAGGGGACACAGTGATGAGCAGAGGGGGTGGTCGTGGGAGGGGGCTGGTGGATTGGAGCCCGGATGGAAGGGGGGCGGGTAAAATCATGTGAGGAGGGGGTGTGTAGAGTAAGGAACTGCTAGTAGGGCCGGGGTGTGGAGTTTACAAGGGGGTGTCTCCTGATGGGATTTGGTCCAAGGAAGGGCGGCGGGATGGTGACCAAATGGGCCTCGCTTGTTTTGGGGGAAAGTAACTGCAGGACAGAGTTTGTCTCTGAACTGGGCATAGGGGCTTGTTTTGCTGGTGCGTGTGTATGCGTGGTGCCATTGGGGACGGCGAGTGTTGAATTTTGGGTTTCTCAGCCGTTTGAAAATTGCTGTTTTGGGGATGTTTGCATTGGAAACCTGGTCCAGGGGAAAGACCATGTTTTTCAGGGGCTTATGTAGGGATGCGTGGGTTACAGGTGAAAGAGTAAGTTACCTTCTCTTGCTCAGCCCTGCACATGGAGTCCTGACTTTTCCATGGTGGTATCCTCCCTTTTGAAATTGGCAACGTTAAACAGAATGGAAAAGCTGGCCTGCTTCTTTGGAGTGGAAGTGATTTCGGAATTACTCCAGGAAACTCAATCTTGGAAACAAAATACTTCCTGGTTGTGATAAATGTGCTACCCCTTCCCCTTTTATTTGAGCCACAGGTGGATTTATTTGGATTTTTTTTTTTTGAACAGTAATCCTTTATGGCTTCTTTCAAAAGGAAAAGTTTCCTACTGAGTCTGCTGCATTTGAGTGGCAAGTATCTTAATTCATTTAACCACTACTGGGTTTCTAGCTTATTAGGAAGATGTCCTCGAGACTAATTACAGCAAGACCATTTGCTTTTTTTTTAAATACAAGAATTCATACCTGAACCAAATAAGACGTTACACATTAGTAGTTTATGTGGAAGGGTTTTGGAATGAGGAATTGCTTTACTTTTAATTGGCATACAGTATGCTTTTGATAAATGGTTGGAGAATGAGTGAATGAATGAATGAATAAATGGGTTCACTAGCTGGGTCACCTCGAATGAGTACTGTATTTTCACTTTCTGGTATTGTAGTTTTCTCCTGTGCAAAATGGGAAATCTCAAATCTGAAAAAGTGAAAAGAGCACTCTTTAGATATAGGTAGTATTATGGCAAGAACAGAAAGTGCCTCTCCTGTGTGGTTCATTAGGTTCAAGACGAACAGCATACATACGGCCTTAAAACTGCGTTATTCCTCTCCGTAAGGCCGGTAGAGAGAAGGTGACAGAAACCCTTTTGAGGCTTCCACTTTTGGATCGTATTTGGCTTTGAAGAGCTTGAGATCTTTTGGTTATGGGGTTGAGCGGGAGGAAGGTGACAGGCAGAAATTTCCTGAGGAGAGCTGTGGTTCTTGTGAGGCTCCGTGTCTCTTGCTCGTGGCACACCTTTTACACAAGCCTTGTGTGATTTGTGTTTTCCATGCCCCTTTCAGGATGTGTCAGTGCTGTGCTTGCCCCTATTTCCTTAACTTTATTTTCTCACCAGAATGTCCCTCTTCCAGTGGAAAGCCCAACCACGCAGACATCTTGCTCATAAACTTACAGTATGTTTCAGAAGTGGAAATAATTAATGACCGAACAGAAACCCCTCCTCCCCTAGCTTCACTCAATGTTAGTAAGGTAAGGACTTGAGGGCAGTTCTGGCTCTCTGAAATGGTGGGAAAATTGAGTCTCATTGACTCTTGCTTGGTAATACATACATTGTCCATTGTTTGTTTTTCATTTTTTCATTGACTTATAATTGCTTGTTCTTTTAAAAAATATATCAGTTTAGTTTTTCTCTTTATTCCTGGATAGCTTCAGAAGATTTTAAGACACATCATAATGCCCAGAGTTGAGAGCTTGCTTTTGTCCTTTGTGAAAGAGGGCTTTTTAAAAAAACATCTGACATCTATGCATGAACTTCTGGTGTTGGTGGGGTTGAGTAGGGGTGTTGCCTCTGAACCTCCTGAAAGTGTGTGTGTGCGCACACATGAACGTGTGTGTTTCCTGGGTGAAGATATGGAGTATTTTTCAGATTCTCAGGAATTCATGACCTACAAAAATTTGAGAACCACTGCCTTGGGGCTTCATTTTTGTATTTAAGTTTGAATTTTGAGGTCTATCAAAATTCAAGGGTTAGGGTATTTTAATCTTGAATGTACAAATTGATGTTTGGGATTCCCCCATCACTGTTTTGATTTTTCAGTTCTATCAGCCAGTGTTCATGTTGGTCAGTAATAATAATACCCCGAGCCCCATTGTAACCATTGCTGTCCCCTATACTTGGAACATTCTTCCTTCCAGAACGGCTGGAGCCTCATTCATCAGGACTTAGTTAAATGGCACTTCTTCCAAGAAATCTTCTCTGATTACCCAGGCTGAAGTAATTTGCCCCCATTATTCGCTCTTCTAGTACTTTATCCTTCAGAGCTAAGATGACTTATCATTTGTAGTCCAACCTGGGAGGTTTTTGAAAGTACAGGGTGGGTGTTCTTGTTTTACACTGGGACAAGTATAGATCTATAGATGTGTGTGTCCTGGGCAAATTGGGACCTAAGGTTACCCTGTTCGTAGCCTTTTTGTAATTGTAATTGTATGTCATTTATTTACTTTTCTTTCTCACCAAACTTTGTTCTCTGAGGATGGGAACCATACCTGCTTTCTTCATCACTGAATGTAAAGAGGCTTGCAACAAATAAATATTTGTTAGGCCTTTGATTTTAGTAGCAGTTGCTTTCCTTAAGTCTCTTGAATTAGTGTGGTGAAAGTTTTTCCCTCTAGAGGAGTCTTGTAATAAGGTATATTCTCTTGCCTCTCTTGGGAATGTAGTGTGTTCACTACAGTTCAGCAAAGCAAGGAAACACTCAGGCAGCTGAAACAATAGAGGGTAACTGAGGCTAGCAGAGTGTAGTTACCTCAGATCTGGAGCTGCCTTCTTTCCATATTCCAAGGAAATGCTACACGTTTTCCAGTGATTGCTGAGGACAGATTCAGAAGGGTCTTGGTTTCATACTAAAGGCTGTTGCATACAGAACATCCCATTCTTGGAAGCCAATAGGCTTTTGAAACTCTGGCTTAGTAAGATACCTCCTGCTGGAGTATAGGAGCTCTTTGGGTGATCTTCTGTTAGCTGAAGAGATTTTAAAAGATTCAAGTGAAATAGTTTATTGAGGAGAAAACTAGGCTGTAAATTATCATTTGGTGTTTGTAGGGTGTGAGAAGTCTGTCACTAAATAACTGGACTGTCAGTGAGTAGTAGAGGAAAGATCATCTGAAAGAGGGATTTTTTTTTTTTGAAGATTGGCACCTGCGCTAACAACTGTTGCCAATCTTTTTTTTTTCTGCTTTTTCTCCCCAAAGCCCCCCATACATAGTTGTCTATTTTAGTTGTAGGTCCTTCTAGTTGTGGCATGTGGGACGCCACCTCAGCATGGCCTGATGAGCGGTGCCATGTCTGCGCTCAGGATCCGAACTGGTGAAACCGTGGGCCGCTAAAGCAGAGCGTGTGAACTTAACCACTTGGCCACGGGGCCGGCCCTGGGATGATTTTCTTAAATTTAAAAGATACTAAGTTTCTGCTCTTGTGACCAACAAGTGCCACCATTTATCTGAGAGGGCTTGGAGTGAATGGGTGGGGCTGTTAAGTGGGAGCTGTTCAGAAGCAATTCTCTTATAGTTAATCTCAAATAGAACTAGTTTCTTGGTTGTTTAGTTTGCGGATTATCTTTGCCTTTAGGATTTTGCTTTCTGCTGGTCAGTTTTAGTTGTTTACTAGCATTGTTGTAAACTAATTGTTTACCCACTCTTTCAAGAAAGCAGCAGGAAGTAATAGGTTGGGGAATACCAGAAATCTTTACTTTTCTTACTTTGTGGCCTGCTTGCCAAGTCTTGAAAAAGGTTTTCTGGAAGAGGAGTCAGAAACTAAAAACTAAAATTAGGTTGGAGGGCTATCTTTGGATTTCATTTATTCCTTCTTCCGTTTGTAGAGATGTTTATGAGTAAGCTGTACTGGCTTTTCCCTTGAAACCACCCTTGGAGGATGCTTTGTGATTCCTCCTTGGATTCACTTAGAGTTAGAAGAGCCTCCTGGGCTCTTACTGAAAACAGCCAATCTGGGCTGCTGTTTACACGTTGCTTGAATGACATGAGAAGTTCATCTCACTTAAGTGCATGGACTTGGATTTTTTTAAGATGGAGGATTGTTTAAGCATGATAGAAGGGAACTGAAGTGCTCTGAGATCCCTAGAAGAAAACTGTTGATGCTTGCAGACTAGGGGAGCACTACGTCTATACTCCACTTCCAGTGGAAGATACTGTCACATGTTGGCTCGTCTTGCTGACATAGTAAGTGCTCTGTTTAATTAAACCTCTTGATATAAACTGGATATTTGTTTACTCCAACCCAGGAGGAAATGGAAGAGAAGGCTTTTTAAAGGAAATACTTAATTCCAGCCCAAGTAGAGAAAGTATGAACTAGCAGTTCTTGGAGATGAGCCTGTTTTGTGTTCTACTGACAGCTTACTGCAGGCTAAGAAATCCTGTCTATCTACAGCAGTGGGATGTAAGAGGAAGCTTGGAAGAGGACAGTGGGATTGCAGAAGGTGAAAGTTTTGAATATCATTTTAACTTCTCCACATTAACGTTGTACCCTGTAGAAGTGTTCCGAATTTCCTGAAGACAGAAACATTTAAATAAAAGTACAAAAGCACACCAAAGCTAGTCATAAGTGAGGTCCAGATTATTCACCATGTGGCTCATTAATTTATTCTCTTATGAGGAAGGCTTTAATATTGCTTGAGGATGAGAGCCCTCGGGTCCACATGCTAGGGTGAAGGAAGGTGTTTCTTAACAAGTTCCTTTGAATTGACTCTAGATCTTGTTCTCTGGGGATGAAGATTGCCTATGGGTTAGTAGTGCTCTTAGATGATTTGGGACGTGTCAACATTAACAAGGTTTTTTTATGTAGCACTTATCAAACATTTACTGAAAATCTATTTTGTGCAAGACATTGTGGTAAGTTCTGCTGAGGACCATGGCTTACATTTTTCTAGTGCTTTACAGTTTACAAAGAGCTTTGACACATCTCATGTCATCCTCACAATCATTCTGTGTGATCGTTAGAGTATATTTTATTTTTAGTTTAACTGATGAGAAAACAGGTATCAAATAGTGTAGGAACTACTATTTTTACATGCCTCCCTCTGAACTAGCGGTTGGTAGACATCTCATTGAATCTCAACAACAGTTTTGATGGTGTGGGTTACCATCACCATCTTACAGAAGAATAAACTGAGGCTCAGAGAGGATGAGTCACTAGCTTAAAGTCATACAACTAGTAAGTGATAGAGCTTAGATTTGAATTCAGGTCTGATATTTTGATGGCAAAATCCCATGTTTTTTCTACTACTGTGTGCTTAGCCCAGGGAGCTTATAGAGTAGTTGGGTGAAATGAAATGAGTACCCAAATATCTATAATCCTAAATAGTTTCTAAGTAAAGAGAAACATCTGTGTTGTGTGGTCAGGAGCAGTGTGGTCTAGTAGAAAGAATATAGGAACTGAGCAGATAAGTCTTCAAAATCACTTCTCTGCCTCTTAACCTTACTCAGCATCAGTTTCCTCACTGTAAAAATGGGATAATCTTAATATCTATCTCAGAATTGTTAGGATTAGGTCAAGTTGGCTAGAGTTGGCAAATGTTAGTTCTGTTCTCCTGCATTAGCTGTTTGTAGCCAACTGATGTTCCCTGAATTATGGGATAGGGGCAAGATGGAGGAGAGGGGGAGTCTGACAAAGGGAAGACAGCCACAAACACTGACACTACTATTACTATGTCAGTCCTCCCTAGCATTGGAGCTGACATTCATTCAGATGTCACAACTTGCCAACCCAAGATTGGGGAAAGTCAAAATTGTATTGGATACATTAGTATGTAATATCTTAAAATTAAATAATGATGTTTTAAGAGACCTCTTGTTGGTGACCAGAGTGAACTTGAATTTCCAGGGCAGTGTTATCAAATGACATAGTTAAGTGGACATTTGCCTGAGTGTTGGAGGTTAGAGTGAACAGTAACAGAACCTAGGAGGCTGTGCTTTTCAACCTCTGAGACTCTTAGGAAAGAACTCACTGACAACAGCCAAGGCAACTGTATGTATTCATTTGCTTAGATAAATGCATCGAGTGCATTGAATGAGATGTAAGTCATCACTTTGCAGAGTTGAAGAAGACTTTCTGGAGGAGATATTTGTGTGTTGTGAGGGGAGGCAGGAAAAGGGACAAAACATAGAAAATTGAAATCCACAGATAAGGTGTCCACCTCCCTTGTCAGACGACTGACTAATTTGTCAGCTGCTTTTATCCATTTATGACCCATTTATACCTTACTAACAAGCAGTGAGTGATCACACGGAACTAGAAAGAAAAGATTCAGAGTTTATCATCAGTTCCTGGTAATGAAGAATAAGTTGGCAGCCTTTGGATAAAAATGGTATTTGGAGATTGATCAGGGAGTAGAAGGACCTGGTAAGGCTGAGAAAATGGAAGAGTCGCAAAGTTCACTTTTAAAAGAAACTGACATCAGTACTTACCTTTAGGTATGATGTTACCCTGAGGGAAGAATTGACTTGATTTTTGTTTTGAGTTCTACCACTTTCAAAGCTAGGATTTAGCATAACCTTATGACTTTCTGGTGCTTTGAGGGTTAATCCTAAAGTATGATTAAATTCCTGGAGTAGTTGATAGTTGTTGCATTGTGGCCTATGTTCATGGACCTGTGCTGTTAGCCAGGCCCTGACCATATCTTGACCCTAATGTGTTGAGGTATGGAATTATCACCAAGTAGAATCATGACTTGGCCACCCTGTGTTTGGGTATCTGTATACTGGTAGGAGGTAGAGGATGTTCATATTATGTGTAAATGTGGGAAAGGAAACAACTACTTGTCTAGGGAAAGCAAGACTTTTCTGTCAGATAAAATTTTTCTGACTTCTACAAGCTATATATATATATATATATATATAACCTTTTGGGTCACTTGATTGGAATATGTTGTCAAGGCCACAGTCCCAGGTTAGTCCACCAGTAAGTTTTGCATCTGGCTATGAGCAGACAGCTGTTTCCTCACAGAAGTGTCATGAAGATGCAAGTAGGGGGTGAAGAGGAAGAGTCCATCACTGCTGAGTGATAGGGGGCGTGTTAAGTAGTGAGTGGTGTCAGATGAAGTCAGAGGTAGTGATTGACTGCCATTTTAGAAAAATCACTAGGCTTTTGTTGGAGGTCATATTCAGTGGCATTCAAACTTTGAAGTCAACCTGACAGAGCCATAGTGGGGGGTGCAGTGCTCCAGGCTAGGGCTCATGACTCATTTCAGGCTATAGTGCGTGGCAGCCAGCTGACTCACTGGGCCTTCATGAGGTCTAGGATTTGGTTCAGATGGGGGCTTTCTTGACATCATGGGGGTGTGGGGAGAATCGCTGTCCACCTGAAAGGACAAATTGTTGAGCTCAAGTGACTGGCAGAGTTGTACCGTGGGTGTGTTGTTGCAGCTGCCTCTGCATTCTACCTTTTTGACATGGAGATGATTCAAAATAAGGACTTTACTGGTGGGTCAGTGGTGGTAACTCTTTTCAGTGTTAAGAAAGGGGCACTCTAACTGGTTTAATTTTCCTGGCAGAGAACAGGCTTGGGGGGCACAAAAAAAGCAAGTGGTACAGTCAAGTTCTAGCATTGGAGTTTTGAGACTAGCTTAGGTAAATACCAGAAACTACTCTGGAAAGTGAAGCAGATTGTACCTGAACTAGAAAATTAAAGGATCTGCACACTATGGCAAAAGCTAACAGGATGGTGTGTAGAATGTGGGGAGTTTGAAGAACTGGGTTCTTTTTACAGCTGGGCTGCTAATGAATTGTGTGACCCTGTGTTAGTCACTTATCCTCTGGGAACTGTTCTATGAATCTCTGATTGTCTAGGTTTCTCTTCCTTTTATCCACCTATCCTCTCCCTCGGCCCTCCCTCCCAGGTGCTGGGAATGTCAGGATGATTAAGACACTGCTTTTGCCTTCAAGAACCTCTTGTTTGTTGGGCGTGGTGAGGGACAGCAGCAGTGAACTTAGTGATTAACATACAGCAGGGTCAGTGTTAATTGGAAGTGTGAGCAAGCTGCTAGGATAGCACAGAGCAAGGGGCAGCCAACTTGTTCGGTAAAGGGCCTGATAGTAAATGTTTTAGGCTTCGTGGGCTGTACGTTCTCTGTCACAACTACTCAATTGCCTTCGTAGCAGAAGGAGCCATAGAAGATATATGAACAGATGGGCATGGTCATTCCAGTAAAACTTAAGTAAAATAGGTGGTTGGCTGAATTTGGCCTACAGGCTGTATAGTTGGCCAACCCTTGGCTTAGAGAGTGAACATTTTAGGGATGGCTTTTCAGATGTAACAATGGAGTAGTCTTGAAGAATAAACGGTAATTAACTAGGTAAAAGGAAGGAAGTTAAGTAGAATCAAGCTGATTTGGAAGGTGCTCAGTTGGTCCATCTCTGCAATTTAGAAACATTTGCTGCCCTGTCAGTGAGCTAAACTGGAGGTCGTTAGTTCTCAGAAGGGAGGAAAGGGACTAGTTAAGTGCCAGAATTGATGTTCCAATAGTAGCCCTTCAGGAGGGGCCCCAGACGAATGGACTGAGGCTCAGGACGGGTTATGCATCTTGCTTAGGTTCGTGCATTGAGTGAGTGGTAGGCGCGGGTTGGAATCTCTTTTTTGGGGATAAGGAGATGGCTCTTCTGTTTTACTTTGCTTTCTTTGCTCTTTTCAAAGCCCAGGAAACAACAGTGCACGGTTCTTTCACTATCACTGAATAAAATCAACTTTTTATTCCATAAATGGAGTCCCCATTTTGGTGCAAAAAGTTAAAGGCATTTTTTAACTTATTATTCCAGTTATATTTTGGAGGATACTCTGTTTAGGACTTATGCCTCTAGCAGCTCTTACAGATACCAGAAGGGAGGGAGCTCTGAGTTCATTGGCTAAGGAAGGTTGGATTACATGGATTTTTCTGAAATGACCCACAAGCCACCTTCTCTGTGCTAATACTAATGATGTTATAATAATAGTAATAATTTAACGGTTAATATTTGTACACTGCTTTACAGCTCCCCTAGTTCTTTCACCCACCGTATCTCTCTTAATCCTCATGGCCAATTTGAGCATGCACTCTCAGAGATAGGTTGTTGAGCTCAAATTTCAGTTTACATCCCGGCCAGTTTTCTCACTTGCAGAGCCATGTGGAGGTTCCACAGCAGTAATCGTTTCAGGGTCTTAGGACTAAGAAATTAACTCTTGTTGTCCAGGAGGTTTAGTTATCTGTTATAGCTGTAAATAATGTTTGGTGATACAATTTCAGATAACTTAGAAAAACTGTTGACTTTGCTGACAACTAGTTTTTGTTTTAAACCAGGTAAGAGAGAAAACTTTCCCGGTAGTGTGTGCTGGCTATGACTTGGGGCTGGTCTGCATTGTATGGCAGCAGTATGATGGTTTAACAAGTATTGTGTCAAGGCCTAGAGACTGAGGTGGCACTATGGCCCCTGGATTTGCAGGGTGTTTTTCATCGTAGCTCAAAGCACTCAGCATATCTTAACGTTCAGGTGCAGGAGACTTCCTTGACTTACCTTCTCTAGTCTTGGCACATCAGAAAATGATGGTCCTATCCTTATTGGCCTGAATTGCTTTCTTATACAGGATCTGTTCTCATAAAAGCATTCCTGTGAATTACCTTTAACAAAAGAAGTAAAGGATGTTCTTGAGGTTTAGAGTGAGACTGGGACCCTTTTCAGAAAAGAGAGGCCCCTCACTGAAAGGCAGACAGTTGGGTTCTGTATTAGGGACATTGATGGAAATGCCAGAGTTCATTGATCAAAAAAGAAGGTGGCCGCTGAGTCTTAAAGTAGTTTCCTTTTTAAAAAATATTTTCTTTTGCATTCAAATTTGTAACTATACTTTCAACAGTAATTTAGTCTTATTTGTTAGGTGCGTCTGTTTGAGTGTAGTACACGGTTAAGAACACAGCTCTGGAGTCAGCCTGTCTGGGTTCAAATCCAGACTCTCCTGCTTATGGCTTAGTGAACTTGGGTAAGTTTCTTAACAGCTGTGCCTTAGTTTCTCTGTCTATTAAAGGAGGAGTAATTTTAGTCCCTATCTCATAGGATCGTTGTTTGGATTAAATGTTTAATACATGTAAAGTATGTTAGCTCGGTGCCTAGCATGGAGTAAGCTCTCAACAACAAGTTAGCTCTTAGAATTTTAGGTTCACTGCCAGGCTTTGTTGGCTCTACCATTCCCCTGTTTTATTCAGTGTCTTAATTGATTGTTATGTATTCTAGGACACGGCTTCAAGTGGGATACTCTTATTTTTTGAGTTCCCAACTATCCGAGATTGTAAACAACAGTATTTTATTAGAAACTTTCAAACAGGAGCTTTCAGCTAGGGAACAGGAAGACTTCGGGTTGAAAGAAATAATTTTGAGAGCCTGCTTGTTGCTGGCTAAGGATGAGGGCTTTCCAAGAGCGTGCTCCAGAATTGAAACAGCAGGAGCAAGCATGGGCTCTCAGGGTGACAGTTGTTCTTGGCTGCCCTGTTCTGCCATCCCTCAGCCTCCGTCAGGCCTTGCAGGCAGCACCAGCAGTGTTGGGGCAGCAGCTGTGGTGCTGCGTAACCCCTCTGTGAGGGCAACTGGTTGGAAGGCCCAAACACAGAGAGGACGAACTGAGAGTGGCTCATTGGAGTCAGTAGGTCACCTCCAGCAGGTTCTTCTCTGGACTCTCCTTCCCTTGTTGTATCAGCTGTCACAGCCTGTTAAATACTTGCGGTAGGAATCCCTCTGGATTCCCCACAGCACCTGCGCTTTCACGGTCTGGGTGTGTGGAAGTAAGATGGCCCAGCTGGTGACTAAATAACAAGATTAAATGCATATTGCTTGAATTTTGTTGTGGCTGCTGCTGCTTTTTTGTGTCACTGAGTGCAGGAAGAGATACTTTCTGTTGGTGTTCATTAATTCACTCACTCAGGGGTTACCCAGCAGCAGGCATGACTAGAAGCCTTTTAATATTGATGTGCTTTGGTATCAAGTTCATGCACTTTTCTCCAGTGCCCGCATCAAGGTTCTATATATAAAATGGCCACAGGAGGAAGTACTGGTTAGTAGACGAAGAATAACTGTTTTCACTGGGAATCATACAAAATCAAAGGAGAGGCAGGGAAGCACAGGTTGTCTTGTGCAGTCATTTTAATTGTCACATGTACATTAGTATCAAATATTTGTAGATTTGTGCTTCTCGGTTTGCCCGAAACCAGTGTGTTCTTGAAGTTGATGCCTTTAATCTTTGGGATTCTAAGCAGTTAGTGTTCCAGTTTTTATTGGAAGAGAGGCCAACAGCTAACATGCTTGCGTTGAAAATAGATGTAGTATATGGTGATAGTCAATGAATTTAGAAAATTGAAATCCTGATGATCCTCCCAAGCTTAAAAGGCACACCCTGCACCTTCTCTACTGAGGGCGTTTTATTGGTTCCCTCTGGTGTTTTGACAATAACCGTAAACTTACTAACTTGGAATAACTGGACCGTTTATAGATATGCATTAGTTTACAAAACTGTGATGTGGGGAAATTTAGATCTGTGTAACAGCTAACTTGAGGGTAGAGTGATAGTCACTTTGCAAAAGGAAGCCTATCCACATTTTTCATGAGTATTCAGGAACATGCCTGAAAAAGAGCAAGGTCATCTCCCTTTCCCTCTCACCTCCAATTTTGAGAAGAAACAGTTAAGATCCTTTTTGCGAGGGTAATCTTCCTCATGCCTAATTGATGAGGCCCTCTGTGGGAGAAATTTACCCCTTTGTACAACTTCCTGGTGAAAGCAGATCTCTGTGGGTGAATATCAGATTTAAGCATTTTTCATATCGCCATGAAAGTACAATCTGTAAACTGACAGCTGAAGTTTTCAGGGCTTGCGGTGGGTCCAGACCCCCAAAGCACAGTTGCAGCTATCAGTAGAGTAGTTGAGGATATTAGGGCGAATTGAAGTACAGCCAGCTTACACTTACTTCTGCTGACTTTTCCGAGGCTCTCCCTTATATCATTTAGCAGTTGGGCTCTGTTTGCACTATGAGCTGAAATGGAGACTCATCTAGTCCATTCTTCTTTCCTTTCAGAGCTTTAGAAGAGATTGTACAACTGATATTTTGGGCGGGATGTTAGGGCTTTATTTTGAAATCATTGTGTTCTGTGACCATTGTGTTGCTGTTACTCAGGCCGTCCAAACTAATCACTTCTGGCTGAGATTTATATCCCTATATATTTTGCCTTTGGCAAAAATTCAAAAGTGGCCGCTCTCCCAGTGGCCCCCCCCCCCCAGCCCCGCTCCCGCTTCTTGCTTAATTTCTCAATCCATTCTTAAACATTCGGTGTGATTGCCTGGTTTCCCTGAGCCAACTCCTCTCTTACTAAATGGGTTCATGTTATGTTTTTAACCTACTATGTAGATGACAAGGATATTTTACTCTGAGAACCCAAACTGTCTAGTTAACACAAGCTTTATAGAAGCAGCTTTGTCTGACCCAACATTGGGAGATGGTTTTGGTTTTCAGGGATAAACAGTTTTGAAAAGACCTCAAAGTGAGACCCTCCTCGCTGCTCATGGGGTAAACATCAGCCTGACCACTAGCTGCTTCCCAGAAGCTCTGGAGGCGCTTGGTTTATCCAAGGCAGCTCTTCTGCCCTCCAGTTTTCCCTTCTTTGCCTGGAGACTTCAGACTTTCTACAGGGTTGTTGGGAAAGTGAGGCTCAAGGAAACTCCTTGTTACCAAGGTTTTCTCAGTGACTGAGTAAGCTTTGCTTGTTGCTGCTTAAAATACACCACCAGCAGTTCTCTTTCCATAGGAACTGAGTGCTTTCAAGCCACGAGGCTTTCTTGCTGCGGGTGAGATTGCCAGTGCTCGGGGGAATGCTGTCAGCCCTGTCATTTGTTTCTCTGGAAAGTTGTCGCCTGTTGGAGCCAGAATGGCAGGACCAGGTTTGAAAGGTTATTTATTGACTGCTGTTGAATCTGTCTCTCTGCATGTCCCAGGGACCTTGTGAAAAAGGTGCTCTGGCTTCAAATCGCTGCAGAGTTTTGGCCTTTATTCCCTTTTTCACTTAGGGAGACTGAAATAACTGTGTGTATGAGCTAGCTCTTCTCTGCTCACACCCTGTCCTCCCTCCCACAGTCTTTAAAACTCAGAGGCAAGGATGAGACTCCCCAGTTCCCTATAACCCAGTCAAAGGCCTCCTTCTCTCCTTCATAGTCAAACCGATGCCTTAATAAAGTGCTTCACTTTACCAACAATTAGACACTTTGCTTACTTTTTCCCCTGTGGAACTGTATTTGGTTTACGGTTTGAGAGGTCACTGTTAAAGCAGGATATAAATGTTTAGGAATTCCAAGCATCTAGGTACTTTGGGAATGTGTTGGAGGTATGGTCTCTCTTTGTATTTAAGGAGCTGGTGTTTGGCGACAGATTGTGTGTTCTTGTGTGTGTGTTTGTGCATATGTCTTTGGTATGCTGCAGCATCCGTATAGTAAGATGTTTGTGTTCATGGGTCTGAAAATCTCCAAATTATTTGTTTGACTTTCAGATGTGTTATCTGCCCCTTTTTTAACCATCTTGTCCAGCATACTTGTTTTGTCTTACAACCAAGTCTGGGATGGGGACCAGAGATGTATTAGAAGGGCAATAGTGATTGACAGGGTAGCCACCCCTGTTGGGAGGGATTTACAAGATTTTAGTAGACTGCTAGATTTTCCTAGAATTCTTTTGGATCAGTTTGTGATTGTTCCACTAGAGGGCAGTTAAGGAACAGACATGAGGTAGATTGCAGACCATTCCTTTTTGCAAAGAGCAGGATAACTAGAGCTCAAGTTGAAGGTGGACATCTTCAACTTGGTTGAACCTAATCTATGTTAGGTTTACTTGAGTTTTGGCCCCCATCTGAACACGGATAATGATACTAGAGAGGTAGAGTCTTCAGAACCTCAAATTCTGGTCTATGAAGGTGTGGTAGACGTTAATTTCTAAACCTGAGGCTCTAGCACAGTAGCTGATAAAAATTCTTAATTCTCTCCTTTCATAGAAATGTGTGGGGGCCGGCCCTGTGGCCGAGTGGTTAAGTTCGCACGCTCTGCTGAGGCGGCCGGGGGTTTTTCCAGTTCGGATCCTGGGCACGGATATGGCACTGCTCGTGGGCCATGCTAAGGTTGCATCTCACATAGCACAACTAGAGGCACTCACAACTAGAAGATACAGTGATATACTGGGGGGCTTTGGGGAGAATAAGAAGGGAAAAAATAAAAGATTGGCAACAGATGTTAGCTCAGGTGCCAATCTTTAAAAAAGAAGTATGTATTACCTTTTATCTCTAACCATCACTTCCCATCAGTTAGTTCCCCTGTCACATTCTGTACCTCTGTGCCATTGCCCTGCTCTCTTTTCTTCCTAGAAGTTGTCTTGTTTTTTTTTGTTGTCTGTCTCCCCTCCCCCTTCAGTGCTGTATCTCTAGCTTAGCACACTGAATGGCACATGGTAGGCACTCAATAGGTAGGAATGTTTGCCAGGAATAGCAGTAACTTTTCAGGTATATTGTGTGTGTTTTCGTTTGTTTCACTTTTGATCTCTGAGAAAACTGAATCTACCCAAACCAGTCTTTTCTGGCCTCCTTTCCTCAACTTAGGTCCTGACTGTTGGGAAGAATGAAGGTGAGTGCTTTTCTGAGTCTCTTTCCTCTCCCCTACCCTAGCTTGCCAGCAAAGCACGGACAGAGAAGGAGGAGAAGCTGAGCCAGGCCTATGCAATCAGCGCTGGTGTCTCCCTAGAGGGCCAGCAGCTCTTCCAGACCATACACAAGACGTGAGTTGGGGGAGCATAGGGGTCCCTTCTCTGGCGGGTGATGATGCCTCGTTGTGCTGTCTGGTGGTAATTATGTTTCTGAAAGTCACCAGGGAAGCTGGGTAGTGTGTTGGCAATACCTCGGTGTCCAGGGATGTGGGTGCTTGTCACCTTTCCATACAGAAGAATAGTGTAATCATGGACAAGTTGTCCTCTCTGAGCTTCAGTTTTTTCCTCTGTAAAACTTAGTTTTGGGTTAGATTATCCCTAAGGGTCACTTCCAGGCCTAGTATTCCATAACTTAGAATTAGTGATTTCTTTCTCTGTTATTATTTTGATCTTGTACCTTTCTCTAAAAGCTGATGCAATTTTATTAAGGGAAAGTTATATCTATCTCACTTTTCTCAGTTGTACATTGGGTGAACATAGAGAGTTAGAGAGAGCAGAAGGCCACCTTATTACCACCTCCTAAAAGACATTTTGTCACAGCAGAAGTCATTTGACTCTCCACTAGCTTCCCTAGCTGCTGAAAACTGAAACATTTGACACTCCCCCCCCCCCCCCCCCCCCGCTGCCTTCTGTTACCCTATTTAACCACCTGGGTCTGGTGTACAGATGGCAGCTGGCATCAGAGCTGTTTGAGGCCATGGTGTGAGTATCTGAACATTTACAGGTATGTGCAGGAGCTCTCTTAGTAGTATCAGCTGCTCTGGGTGTCCCCAAGTGTGAACTGGAATGGGTTTTCCCGGTCTGGCAAGTGCCCAGCTGTCTGATAATTGAGAGGGGCCAGTTTGAGGAGCAGCTTCCATTTTGCGTGGTGGGGGCAGAGTACAGATCACAAGATGGGGAATTTGTTCTTCTGTCTTCCTAAACGTGCCGTTTGTCCCTAGGCCAGTTGTTGGCAAACCATAACCAGCGGGCCAAATCTCATTTGTTTACATATCATCGGTGGCTGCTTTTATGGTACAGCGGCAGAGTTCAGTAGAGTAGTGACAGAGATTGTATGGCCCACAAAGCCTGGCATATTTGTTATCTGACTCTTTATAGAAAAGTTTGCCAGCGTCTGCCCTAGGCTGCTACTTAGGTTGAATCTAGTGGCCTGAGCCTAGCTATTTATTTGTAACTCAATTTGGTTTGGATTTCTGAGGCTGCCATCAAATTTTCTATGGTTTTCCAGGTTCCTAATACTTAAGAGTAATTCTTCTGGGCCCTCAAAATAAATATGCGTTGGTTTCATTGCGTTTCCCAGCCAGTGGTGCCCAGGAAATGTTTCTTGGCTACTCTTTCCTATGGGCTGCAGGCATCTAGTTGTTGGCTTAGTGGTGAACAGGGAACTTGGGATCAGCTTTCTGGAGTTGTTTATTCATCAGGCAGGAGGTGTGGGATGCCCACAAGAGGTAATTTTCACCTGTTCTCTTCTCTTTCCAGCATTAAAGACTGTAAATGGCAAGAAAAAAACATCGTAGTCATGGAAGAAGTTGTTATTACGCCCCCATATCAAGTGGAAAACTGTAAAGGCAAAGAGGGGAGTGCACTGAGCCATGTACGCAAAATAGTAAGTAAAGGAGCCATGAAACTTTCAGGGAAAGGATGTTCCTCGGCCTTCGCCCCTCCAGCATCAGGGCAGGACGTTGTGCTGCAATCCCTGCCTCCTCTGACATAGCCGGCCTGCGAGCAGCCCTGCCTAACCACCCTGCCTCCCTGTACTGTGGTGCTCTGAAGCTGTGGCTTAGACACTTCTATGGGGGCAGAACCACTGGGCAGCGTGGAATAAAGCAAGTGGTCAACCCCATGTCCTCTGCAGTGTGGCTTTTTGGAATTAGCCAGACTGTTCCCAGGTATTGGGCCTGAGCAGTTCCTCTCATCCCAGGCTGGGTTCTCAGGAAGGGCTGGTTGGTATAAATCAGTTGCCTCTGACCCTGCATATGTCATCTGACTTTCTAGATTGAGTTGCAGCATTTGTAGAAACAAACTGAGCGTTGAGAGACCAATATTGTGGATGTAAAAAGTTTAAGATTGTAATTCCCCACCAGCTTTTTATTCTGCACTTGTGTGAAGAGGGAGTTTGAGTCATAATAATCTCCCTTCATATTCTCTTTTAGATTATCGATTTACCTTCTTTTAGCCAATCTTAGCTGAAGCTGCAAAAAATGTGACTGACACAAGAGGCCCCCACCTACCTTGTGGCTGTGAAGGCCTAGAGACAACAAGGGCAAAAGTGCCTGAATAGCCCACAAGCTGGACAACTGGGATGGGATGTCGAAGTCTGGAGTGAACTTTTTGGGAGGCCTTATGTGCCCATCTCCTCTTCTGACCTAGACTGACTGGTTTCTTTCAGGTTGAAAAACATTTTAGAGACGTGGAAAGCCAAAAGATACTGCAGCGTTCACAAGCCCAACAACCACAGAAGGAAGCTGCCCTGTCATCCTGAGTCCACATACACGGAGGACTCTTCCAGCATCCAGCCAAGGAGGCGATGGTGGTGGCTTCAGCGGAGGCAGGCCGGGGGAGGGAAGGGATCCTATATTTCCTGTTGGCTCTTGTTAACAAAGGGTCAGCGTTTCCAAATCTTAGACTTGAACAAACAAAACACCCAACAAAAAAGAACAAGAGAATAATTTAAAAGTTGAATCATTACTTGACTAACAGACTTCGGTCCACCATGTCCTTTTCACAGCCCCCTTCTGGGACAGTCACCTTGTTAATTTTATTTTTGAAAATTCCTTTCCTGCTCTGCCCTTTCACCTCTGACTTTCCTTTCCTAGTCTGTCCTTGCCATTCTGTTTTTATAAGTGGCTATACTTGCCTTCTGAGTGACTGAAAGAAACTTTTACATCTTCTCTTCCAAAATAAAAGTAACAAGCTGACTGTGATACTTAAGTTGAGACTAGAGCAGCCGACAGAAGTCTCACTTTAAATTTTTCTTTTTTTTCTTTTTTTTTTTTCTTTTTTTGCACAGGGCATGGCTTGAATTAGTTTTATTTTTCTTAACTTTAAATATATATATGAAAATATATATTAAAATGTTCTCTAAATATTTTCTGCTTCTTGCAGGTCTCTTTTTACTAGATCATGGCCACTCTTCCCACCTCATTCCTCTGACAATAAAAATATATTGCCTTCCCCACCACCCATAGCCAGGCAACTGACTTGACTTAGTTCACAGGACGAATCTCCTGCAGCATTTCCTAGAGCCAGTGTATGCAGATGAGATTCGGCTTTGAGGGTTCCTGATGGCGTTTTAGTCTTTAACTGTGTGTGTACCAGTCTCACATTTGGCCAAAACCTCAGGATTCTCCTTCTGCCTTTTGTCTTACTTCACGGTACTAGAAGAACGTCCGCATCACTCTCCTGTCTCCTAGATGGGAGAATCAGCTGCCCTTTCTCGTGTGCCCTCTGCAGGAAGAAGTATTTTGCATGGCACATCTCAGCTCCTCCTTGAGGGATGATTTTCTTTCGTAAGAAACCTGGAGTCCACCTATCCCAACCTCTCTTTAAGTCTGTATCCAGAGCCACTAGCCCAGGAGAAAGCTTGGGTGACCTGTAGTTTCCTGCCAACCTCATGCTCTTATGCCCTTCCCCACCCCCCTAAATATTACAAGCTTAAGACAGTTTGTATGTGCTCAGCCGATGGGCAGAAAACCTGGAAAGAATTTCTGGACTTTAGCCCACCAGTTTGTCTGGTTTGACTAACCTGCTGAGAGCTAAGACTGGCGCCAGTTGCCCCTGTGCCTTTACGGCGGTCCAGTGGGGCAGAGTGTGCCACTATCTGAATATCAGGCACCGAGTGGGACCTGGGTGATGCTCATGTGACTGGCTAGAGCTTCGGGGGTGGGGTGGGGGTTAACTACTATTTTTTGGCCATGATCTCTTTCCCCTTCCTTTTTTTTTTAATTAAATAAATGGATCAAAATTAAATAATTCAAGCCTTGCCTTCAAAATGAAATTTTTTTTTAGTATTGTTTAGCAAAAACAATAAAACCCAAATTTTTTTAACCATCACTCATGTCTCGGGTTTGTGCGTGCTTTAGAGGCCCTGGAGGGAGGGGCCTCTGAGGGTATGTGTGTTTGGTTTGACCTTTCCCTTTAGATTCTCTGCTTCCTTCTCTTTACCCTCTCTCCTTTCACCGCCTGAGAACTCATCCAGAAATAGAATGCAAAGCGTGTAGTTTAAGAAGAGGATCCAGGGTTGGGAGTTATGTGTAAGTGGAGTAGAGGAATAAAGGGGTTGGGTACATATATGAGACCATTTGTTACGGGACTGTTTGGAGGAAAAATGAGAAAATACTGGAAAGTAAACTTTCACATCCACCTCCCATTGGCCAGAACCTGATTTAAAGTACCAAGCCTTTGATTTAGGCTGCATGGAAGTGTAGACTTCTGGAGAAGGTAAAAGAGGAAGAAGAGGAGAGACCTTGCAAGAACTAGAGAACCTAAGAAATGCAATTGAAGGAGTGAAGGTGATTAGTGGGAAATAGCAATCCCGGAAAGAAGTTCTTTGTCACATGTCCTGCGTCATCACTTCCTCCCCATTATTCTCTAGGTATGTGAATGGGAGACAGCGGGTACCAACTGTTTCTGGTAGAAAGTGGTGTTTTTTTTTTGAGGAAGATTAGCCCTGAGCTAACTGCTGCCAATCTTCCTCTTTTTGCTAAGGAAGACTGGCCCTGAGCTAACATCCCTGCCCATCTTCCTCTACTTTGTATGTGGGATGCCTGCCACAGCATGGCTTCCCAAGGGGTGCCATGTCCGCACCTGGTATCCGAACTGGTGAACCCTGGGCCACCAAAGCAGAACGTGCGAACTTAACTGCTGCGCCACTGGGCCGGCCCTGAAAGCACTTTTGACTCTTGAGTTTTAGTTTATGAAATAATATGGGGGAACTTGAAGCAGTTCAAGAGGTGGAGTTAGTATGGTGGGAAAGATAGGTAGTGAGGTGTAGAAGAAAGAACAAGGGCTTTGGAGACAGAAGTATTTGGGTTCTAATCTGACACCTCCATTTCCTCACTTTGTGACTGTGGATAAGTCATTTCACCTGCCCAAGCCTTAGTTTCCCCAGTTGTAAACAAGGAACTCATCTAGAATTGGTGTGAAGGGTTAAATAAGATATTTAAGGGCTGGCCCTATAGCCTAGTGATCAAGTTCTGTGTGCTCTGCATTAGTGGCCTGGTTGGTTCATGGGTGCAGACCTACACCACTTGTCAGTGCCCCAGCTGTGGCAGCGACCCACATACAAAATAGAGGAAGATAGGCACGGATGTTAGCTCAGGGTGAACCTTCTTCAGCAAAAAACAGGAACAACACAAAAAAAGATATTGAAAATGCCTGATACTTAGAAGGTACTCTGTAAATGTTAATGTAGACGTTCGCTTGCTCCTAGGATGGTTAAATCTAGAGATGAGATTGGATTAGATGATTTCTAGAGGCTCTGCCTTTGTTTTAGAAGTCTTTGTTTAGATGGCATTTTAAGTGAGGCTAATGTGTAAAACATTCGGGCAGGGGTAATGGGTGAGAGCCCTGCCCTCCTAGTCTCTCACAAATCTCACCCATCTCTTCCCTGGAGTCCCTGAGGAATTTCTTTGTTTATAATTTGAAAACCACTCATTTTATAGGGTGTTAGCAGAGCTGGAACAAAACTCTATGCCTTATCCACGCATGGTCTCTAAATACTTCTCTGTGACGTTCCAAACTGATGGCATGTGTACTATTCACTTGCCTTTTCCAGGCTTAGGATGGAACACAGAGAAGACTGGTGAGAATTGCAGAAATTGCTGCCTAGATTGAAAGAACGTTAAACTGTTGCGTGTAGTACAGAGGGCTTGCATCTATGATGAAATATGTGCAGGTAGTTTAGCAGTGTCTCCTTGGCTTTAAGGCATTCTCCTTCCTCACCAAATATACACACACCTCTACACCCAGCACCAGGTTACCTCCCCAGCACTGCACACGCCTTTGGGTTTACTGCTATTGAGAGCGTCCAGTCGGTGTGGCAGAAACAGCCTTACCACACTAGCTGATCCCGAGTCTAGCGTCTTTAAGTCTGAGCTGCTCATACTGATTTCTCTTTGGTGTTTTGAAAACTTGAAAATTGCTCAAGCACTTCACTGTTAGTTCAGGGGCTCCAGACTGGGAATCTCTGATTCAGGGTAAAGGCTCTGTAACGCTTTTTGTTTGTTTGTTTTTTTGAGGAAGATTAGCCCTGAGCTAACATCTGCCGCCAGTCCTCCTCGTTTTTGCTGAGGAAGACTGGCCCTGAGCTAACATCCGTGCCTATCTTTCTCTACTTTATTTATGGGACAGCTACCACAGCATGGCTTGCCAGGTGGTGCCATGTCTGCACCCAGGATCCGAACTGGCCAACCCTGGGCTGCCAAAGCGGAACATGAGCACTTAACTGCTGCACCACTGGGCTGGCCCCTCTGTAATGTTTTTTTTTTTTTTTTTTTAAAGATTTTATTTTTTCCTTTTTCTCCCCAAAGCCCCCCCGGTACATAGTTGTATATTCTTCGTTGTGGGTCCTTCTAGTTGTGGCATGTGGGACGCTGCCTCAGCGTGGTTTGATGAGAAGTGTCATGTCCGCACCCAGGATTCGAACCAACGAAACACTGGGTCGCCTGCAGCGGAGCGCGCAAACTTAACCACTCGGCCACGGGGCCAGCCCCCCCCGTAATGTTTTTGAAGCTAAGAATGTGTGTGTCAAAATCTGTTCTCTTGGGGCCAGCCCGGTGGCGCAGCGGTTAAGTGCACACGTTCTGCTTCGGTGGCCCAGGGTTCGCCGGTTCGGATACCTGGTGCGGACATGGCACCACTTGGCAAGCCATGCTGTGGCAGGCGTCCCACATACAAAGTAGGGGAAGGTGGGCATGGATGTTAGCTCAGGGCCAGTCTTCCTCAGCAAAAAGAGGAGAATTTGCAGCAGTGAGCTCAGGGCTAATCTTCCTCAAAAAAAAAAATAATCTGTTCTCTTGGGCCAGCCCTGATGGTCTAGTGGTTAAAGTTCTGTGCTCTCACCCTGACAGCCCCAATTTGTGTCCTGGTTGCATAACCACACCATCCATCCGTCAGTTGCCATGCTGTGGTGGCGGTTCACAGAGAAGAACTAAAAGGACTTAGAACTATGATCTACAACCATGTATTGGGACTTTGGGGAGAAGAAAAGGAAAAACGTTCCTTTAAAAAAAATAAATCTGTTCTCTCATAAGACGTACTGGTAAAGGAAAGAATAGAGGGCTTTCAGTCATATACAGAGATAGAATCTACTGTCCTCTTAATAGGATGCATCCTGTGGTGAGAATGTGTAATGCTAGAAGCTGCAATGTACAGGATGAGTGGTGGGGCAAGAGATTAGGAAGTGCAATGGGTCATCTGGGTTGGAAGATAGTCATTGTTTATGCGGTGGATTTGCTTTTTCATCACTGCCAGAGCATGCTGGTGCTAGAAAAAGAAACTTGAAATGATCAGCATGTACTGCCTAAACTCAGAGATTTAACTTAACGGTATGAAGTACCTTATGGGTAAAAAGGGATGCTGCTGGGCTGGCATCCACTGGTGTAGACTGCTGCTGGGTAATAAGTTTTCAAAACAAGTTTGTTCTTTTATATTATAAAAGCCTTCTATGGCTTATTACAGGATAAATAGAAAATAAGGCAAACATTTTTCATCTACCACTCTCCAAAGCATTGTTATTATCTTTCATATCCTCTAGATTCTAAGACACTTCTCCCTGCCTCTTGCATTTCTGAAAATGCTGTGTACTCCACAATGTCGAAAGCAACTTGCCAACTAGTTCCCTCATCCCCAGCCCACAAAGTGGGCTGGACAATTTGTTGATGTCTTAGAATTGGTGTATATAAATGGTTTGGGGCTGGATGGTCTCTAAGATTACGTTCAACCTCAGTCTGTTCTATCTCATTTTATCCTACAGTCTGTTGCTTCAGAGTCACCTGTGAAGACATCTCCGATGATTAGAGTGGAAGATGATCCCTATAATTTGTAAAACTCATGTCATGTGGCGTGTATGACTTGCATTCTAGTTATTTGTTCAGGTTTATCTTTAGTGGTCTAAAAGAATTTTTTTTTAGTTTTTTAATTTTTTTTTTTAAGATTTTATTTTTACTTTTTCTCCCCAAAACCCCCCAATACATAGTTGTGTATTTTCAGTTGTGGGTCCTTTTAGTTGTGGCATGTGGGACACCGCCTCAGCATGGCTTGATGAACGGTGCTATGTTGGCCCGCAGGATCCGAACCGGTGAAACCCTGGGTCACCACAGTGGAACGCGTGAACTTAACCACTCGGCCATGGGGCCAGTCCCTAAAGGGAGAATTTTGAGGTTCTAAGGCAGGGATAAGGACAGATTCGTTTTTGTAGTATTCCCTAGCATCCAACTGTTGAGATAAGACTGAAAATAGAGTTTTGAAAGTCAGTTTAATAACTGGATGAGTTGCCTGAGCCAAGATGAAAAGTGATCCAGGACTGTGACTGGGTTTTGAGGAAAGCTTGAAGTCAAGTTTGGAAAGAAGATGAGTGACTAGTAAAGGACATGGGAGGAGATGAGGAGGAAGGTGTACCTGGTTCCAGCTTGAGAAGGAGCAGGGCTTTCCCCCAGGTTTCTCCACAGCACACTTTGGCAACTGGGACCAAGGCAGGTCAGATTGTGGCCTCCCTGTCCCATTTTCCTTTAATTTTCAATTTTGGTAAAAAGTCTCAAGGGATTTAGTTTAAATTTCTTCCTGAACTGGCAGGATGAGGTGAGGGTGGTATATTTCTAGTGGCTTCTCAATTAACCTCTCCTCCCTTTGCCCTAACTAGTACTCTAATGTTGACCCCAGCAGCGTTAGTCTTTATTGGAGGGACTAACAAGTAGTGGCTTCTTTTCCTAATCTGACCCCCTTTATTCTGGTCTCTTTCCCAGCTTAAAGTAGTAGCTTATGCTTACTGTAGGGAGGTATGTGTACTGCTCTAAAGAGAATATTCTAGCATGGCCTCTGAGATGTGATTTAAGCTGAAATCTGAAGAACAAGGTGCTAACCAACAGTGTTCAGATAGAACAGCAAGTGCTAAAGTTGAGGTTGACAGGAGCTCTGGATGTTTAGGAACTGCTGGAAGATAGGTGACTGAAGCCTAGAGAGCAAGATGGATGGAGAAGTATGCAGAAGCCAGATCATGCAGGGCCTTGTAGCCATTGTAGGGACTGGAATCTCTTCTTGGCACAATGGGGAACTATTAGAGGGTTTTACACTGTCAAGGGATTTGGCCTGATGGAAGGTGGCAGCAGTGGGAACAGGCTGTTAGTGAAGAGGCTGTTGCAGTAGTCTAGGCAAGAGATGATGGTGACAGAGAAGTGATTTCAGAATGGGTAGGACTCACTAATGGATTGGATGTGAGGGCAGGGTGGTGAGGGAAAGAGAAGGAGCAAGAATAAGGATGACTTCTGGGTGGATGATGAACAGTGGAAGACGAAGACGTTTATGGAAAAATCAAGAGTTTTGTTTTGCTGTTTTGTCCAAGAAACACTGAAGAGCCGATGGCAAGTGGGCAGCTGGTTAACAAGCCTGGAGTTCAGAGGAGAGGAGTGGGCTGAAGCTTGATGTTTAGGATTTGTTACCTTGTTGTGAACTCCAAGAAGATAGGGGATGAGATCCATGACCATGGTGGATGTTTTGGCCTCTGATAGGAGGGGGCCCTTCATCCATAATGAAGAAGAAGATAGTACAGTTGCAGGTGAATTTGTAGGTTTGGCAGGGAGGTGAGGGCATTCATGTCTGGTTGCTCAGTAAATTGTGAGGGAAATACCATAAGATTGCTGAGTGCCTATTCGAAGTGCATACTTGTGCACTTAGGGTGTAACCAGGTGCCCACTGTGTGACTTTGTGTTAGTCATGTTGAGTGACTTAGGTGCAGACACAGAAGGTGTGTAACTGGGTACACCCAGGCCTGTGCTGTGGAGGGAGGGGGTCCAGCTGAGCATGTTTGCATGGAAGTGATTACAGTAACGGACCCTTGACCCTAGGAGGTGCATGCTATCATCAGATAGATCTCGGTTCTTGTTTAGCCTTTCTGAAGGTGCCTTGCTCTCATCCCCATGTCCTGACTATAGGAAGGATATGCAGCCATGTAACTCCAGAAGTCAGTGTGTGATGTGTACAAAAATAAGCTGCTTCTAGCACCACGGGTGGCCCAGGTGTAGGATTGGAAGCTCAGCACAGATATCCTGGCACTTAGAAATGCCGGGGATCTTGGAGCTCATATGGAATAGTCCAGCCTCTCAGTTTAAATAGCCTGTCTATAGTGTCTTCAACAGACTGCCCCTACTCGAACACTTTTATTGATCGAGAGCTCATTACTTTGAGAAGCAACATGTGATAGCTGTACTGTGCCCTTTTGTCCTCCACGCAGAGCTCATTTCTAAAACTGAGGCTAGTTCAGGTCTCCTGCACACTTGTCCTTGCTCTGTAGGATGTTTCTTTTTCCTGGTAGCCCTTGCGTGAGGGGCACAGGAGTTGCTAAATGGGCAGATGTTACTGGGAGCTGTCTTATCTTCTCCAGTGAAATGGCTTATTTTTAGTCAACTATTTCAGTCTACTAAGAACTTTTTTAAAATCTTGATTCTAGGGGCCGGCCCGGGGGCGCAGTGGTTAAGTGTGCACGTTCTGCTTCAGCGGCCCAGGATTCGCTGGTTCGGATCCTGGGTGCGGACATGGCACTGCTTGGCAGGCCATGCCGTGGTAGGCATCCCACATATAAAGTAGAGGAAGATGGGCACGGATGTTAGCTCAGGGCCAGTCTTCCTCAGCAAAAAGAGGAGGGTTGGCAACAGATGTTAGCTCAGAGCTAATGTTTCTAAAAAAAAAAGACCCCACAAATCTTGATTCTATAATGCAATATACTAGTTATCTGTCTCAAAGTTGTGTTCCAGTTTTTTTAAACTGTCTTTTGTGTTCATCTTATCCAAAGGTGTATCATGAGAGACTTTAATAGATTCAGATGTTTGTGACAGCCTTCTAGTAACCCTATCAAAAAAGGACATAAACTAGGTGTAACTTATTTTTAGTCACCTCATGTGGGCACCTAGTGGTCATCATGTTTTAGTTAACTGGTCACACAACAAGTTCAATGAAACTTTTTTTGAGTTTTATTAACTGTTGTTACACTTGTTTAACTTTTGAAAATTGGAACTTCTGCTGAGCTCAAGTCTCTGGCAACCTTCAGTTTGTAATGTTTTCTCAAAGATTATTGATGATGATTCCTCAAGTTTTTCCAGTATAATTTGCTTAACCAGATCACTTGAATTAATTCAGAGGGGCTCAAGTCTGATCAACCAAATGCTAAGACTTACATCCTAGGGTAGGTGGTAGCTCAGCTGCTCTTCCCATTCTGGGGATAATCTGTGTTACTCACTTGTAGACCTTGACTTCTTGGAGGGGTGTTTGGCTGGCGTGGGGGCAGTGGCCCAGTCTTTGGGCGCCAGGATGTTAGGCCCTCCTTAAGTGGTTAGGAGCGTGATTGGATTCAGCCAGGCCTGCGCTGTGTCACGTTTCACGTCTGCCATTAATTAGCAGTGTGACTTGGCAACTTACCTAGCTTTGCCAAGCATCACTTTTCCTCATCTGTAAAATGAGTGTCTCAGTTGAGGATTAAATGAAGCCTTTAATGAGCTGCCTGGCCCATGGTAACCATCTCTTCAATATGGCCATTATTAATTCTCTTAAGGGTTTGCTGGGTGAAGCTGGTGAGCACACTCTGGGACCTAGAGAGAAGGTAACTTGTTTGGCCTCCTATGGTAAAGCAGAAGCCCTAGGTACAGATACCTTGGCCCCAGACCCCTCTCTCTCTCAGAAGGAGATGCTGGGCACTCCTTGAAGGCCAGAGTGGAGTATTTTGACCTTTGGCGTAGTGAGAACAAGAGAGAGCATTCCCTTTCTTTGTGTCCAGACAAGAACTAGGTGAATTACAGACGATGACAGATTTCTTAGGCAGGCAGTATGGAATGAAAGAGGAGACACCTGACTCCTTCCTGATTTAGGGCAGGCTCCAAGGGGCCATGGCCACAGTGGTGGCATCGACTTTGCTCGGGAATCTGGTGGGAGCATGCCCAGTACTGTGCACCTGCTCAGCCTCCCTCCCAGGCTCTCTGACAGAGTCTGGCTCTTGGAGCTCAGCCACAATAATCTCAGTCACCTGCCATGTGGCTCCTTCTTAGGGTCTCTGTGGAATGTGGGTGTCGCTGCTTTCTCACAATGTCCTGTGGGTGGTGGAGTCCTGAGGGGTCTGGGTTTCCTGGAGCAGCTGGACTTCAGCCACAACCAGCTGGCTTGCCTGCCCCTGGTCTTCTCAGCCACAATGGGCTCTCTGCTTTGCCTGGACCTCTCTCCCAACCTACTTGCCACCCTGGACCCCTGCAGCCTGTGGGGCCTGGGGAACCTGGAGCAGCTCGACCTGAGCCACAACCTGCTGGCTGAGCTGGGCACAGCCAGGCTTGGGGGCCTCTTCCACCTACGCTGGCTCTTGCTGGCTGGGAATGACATGAGTGAGCTAGAGGCCCAGGCCTTTGTGGCCCTGTGGGTGCTGGGCCTCCTTTCTGTTGTAGGTAACAGGCTGCAGCAGCTCAAATTCAACATCATAGCAGGCATCTGGGCAGCAGGCACACGGCTGCTGCTGGCCAGTAACCCCTGGGTATGTGACTGATCTGCAGTGGACCTTCGGGAAGCTTGACCACCTGCGGCACTTGCATGTGGCCAACCTGGGCAACCTGAGTTGTGCTGGACCTGAGCGGCTGGCAGGGGTGGTGCTGGGCAGTGTGGAGGCCTGGCTCTGCACTGGGTTATCACGGGCACCATGCTGGTCACTGGCTGTGGTCCCAAGACGGCTACTGTGCTGGGTTATTGTGGCTGAACACAAGTGCAGGCGGGACCCCAGAGCAGCTGGAGAGCAGAGGAGCCCTCTGGAGAGGTAGGTGGTGCTACAGAGAGAAGTCAAAGCAACTGGAGGATAGCGAGCAGAGGGAGCTGTGGGAGAACAACAAGGATGTTCCTCAGAAGTTTTTGGGGCTCAGTTGTCTGATGAGGCAGGGGTGCGAGGAATGGGGGGGGGTGGACAACAAATGGCTGTGTTCATCTCTCAGAGCCTTGGACTCCCCCTCATCTATTTCCCTCCTCTGACCCAGCACAATGCCAGCATCTTTCCTGGCCCTAAAAAGAAGGATTTGGTTCCTAGTCCTTCTCAACACCCCTCTGGGGAAGAGGGCAGTAAAAGGTAGAGTGAAGAGCAGAGGGAACTGGGGTGGGATGGGTACGGAGGAGAGCTTCCTTACTCCTAGTCTTCCCCCTCTTCATGCATGTCCCTGGCCTCTCCTTTGGGGGACCTGATCAGAAGCTGGTTGCTAAAGTTATGATGGAGGTGGGGTGGGGTATTGTTCCTGTGGGCATAATCCAGGCAGTCTCCTAGAACTATTTTATGGACGTATGTCCATGATCCCAGTTCTGGTCCTCAACACCTTAGCTCCTTCCTGAGGGCTGTGCATCTTGTCCCATTTGAATTGGGGATGGGTGAGGAGATTGGGAAAATAAAACCAACTGGAAAGTTAATTCTGTACTATATTTCTGTATTATGGTGAAGAAAACTTACCGCATGTGATTGTCACTGGCAAGTGGGAGAGGTAAGCAAAAATGACCTTTAACCTAGGCCTTTTCTCATTCTCCTTGCCTGAAGATCACCCCCCACTCACCTGGCATAAACCTACACAATACCATTCCCTAGTTTTTTGCATGGATATATCCCTCTCTCATGTTCTTTTCTGATATACCCAGACTTTATCCTAATGACTTTGTAAAAAATTAGTGTGAAAAGGTGTTTTGTTGTCAGCTTTCATTGGCTGATTGGAAATTTTTAATTCACATTGTCAGAAATGCTGTTTGGACATGAGCCCCCTCTCCCCTCCCCAGGAACTGGAAACAGATCTGAGTTAAATGGCCTAGGGGAGTGCTTGTAGAGTCTTAACTTCAATATTGGAAGATGAATTTGTGTGTTGCAGGGAGGGGAGGGTGGGTGCAGGCAGATAGGTGGGGACAGCTTTGTGGTGGCAATCCTAGAGTGTCCAGAACTTTTATCCATTTATTTATTTAACAAATAATTACTGAGTACCTACTCTGAACGAGACATAGGGGCAACACCTTTCCTTTAACTATTTATCTATTCAGCACATATTTCCTGAATGCATCCTGTATACCAGGCCCTGAGGATATAACAGTAGCCAGACACCAGACACTGTCCTTGCCCTCATGGAGCTCACCATCTAATGTTAATCTAGTCATTAACAAAAGAATCACAAATATATAATTGCCAATGTGCTAAGTGATTCAGAGGAAGGGTACCTGATGGTTATGAGAATATAAAATAAGGGAGCTGAGAACAAATGAGAAGGCCAAAGGAAAAGGGAGGGAGACCAGCTGGAAGCCTGCTGCAGTTAAACTGACAAAAGATGGTAATTTGGGCTAGAGTGGAGAAAATGGACTGATGTGAGATTTCCTGTACGTCGACGTCAGAGCTCTCTCTTCTCTCAGGGGACAGATAGAAAGGCAGACCAAGACCAAACTTCTTTACAAATGACTCAGCTAGGAGAACCCCTTACTCTGAACTTAAACAGAACAGAGGTATCTTCTCGGGGGGGGGGGGGGGGGGGGGGGGGGGGGGGGTTGGGGGGGTCTGTACACCATTTATTGAACCCCTACTATGTGCTAGGACCAACACTGTCACATTTAAACCTCAAAACAACCCTGTGAAGTAGATGTCATCCCCATTTCACAGATGAGTCTTGGAAAGTGTAGGCAATATGCCCAAAGTCACAGTTAGGGTTGGAGTTAGGATTGGATCCCAGGTTTAGCTGCGGTCAAAGACTAGCTTCATTCCATCAAGTTGTGGTCCAGGGCTTCTGATGTCCTGAACGCACTGTTTCTTCCTCTAGTCTAGTTTTCAATTTTGTACCTACAAGGAGGGGCCCTTACGACTCCATGGGCAGAAAGGCTGAACTCGGAAACTAGAACACCTCCTTCGGTCCAGAACTAGAGAGCGAAAGCGTTGTTTCCCGTCGGAAGCGGGAAGAAAAAAAAAAACACCCGTGAGACCCGGAAGTTGCGTGTCGCATCCCGGCGCCGGCCTTCCTAACCGGGGTGAGGCCGTAGCGGACTGCCCTTCCTAAAGATGGCGTCGAAGACGGGTTCGCGACGGTGGATGCTGCAGCTGATCATGCAGTTGGGTTCGGTGTTGCTCACACGCTGTCCCTTCTGGGGCTGCTTCAGCCAGCTCATGCTGTACGCTGAGAGGGCCGAGGCGCGCCGGTGAGCGGGCCCACGCGGCCGCCGAACGCGGTGGGGGTGATACGGCTTGTCCCAGGAACGGGGGTGCTTTGAGGTGGGAAAGAAGTTGGGGCCCAGAAGTTGGGACCCTTGGATTGGGAGGAATTGGGACCTCGAACTTGTTAGGGGCTCTGGTCTGGAGCAAGGTGGGCATCGAGCATAGTGCGGGGTTCCTGGCCATGAGACGGGGCTCCGGTTTGGGGCAGGAGTGGAGTTTGTGGGAACTCAAGGGATCTCGAGGCTTTTCTTTCCCCTTCACGCTGTCCCCGTTGCTTTCCCCCTCCCGGCTCGCAGGAAGCCCGACATCCCAGTGCCCTACCTGTACTTCGATATGGGGGCGGCCGTGCTGTGCGCTAGCTTCATGTCGTTTGGAGTGAAGCGGCGCTGGTTCGCGCTGGGGGCCGCACTCCAACTGGCCATTAGCACCTACGCCGCCTACGTCGGGGGCTACGTCCACTACGGGGACTGGCTGAAGGTGAGCCCCTCGGCCCTAGGCGGGACTTCGCTAGCGTGATGGGGAGCCCAAGGCCAGTGTCCGGGGCAGTTGGGCAATGCGTGGAAGCCCGAGGCATGTGGAGATTATCACAGACAGCAAGAGTGGAAGGACCTCAGAGGCCGTACAAGCCTCCCTTTCAGAGTGTGGAAACAGGTCCAGAGATGGGGAACAGGTTTTCCCAAAGTCACAGAACAATTAGCCCTACAGGTGGGACAAGAACCAGGTCACCTGGTTCCCAGGATCCTTTAAATCATTAGTTTAGTACTCTCAGACTCATAGGGCAGAAGGGACCCAGGAGAGTACCCGGTCTAACTATCTAATTTTATAAAACTTAGTTAATCCTAGTGCAGCATTTAAGCCTGTAAATGCCAGAACCTGTGCCAGGCACTGCAGGCTTGGAGATAAGCCTGACAAAGGCACTACCCTCAGGAATGGACTGTCAGCCAGTACAGGAAGCGATGTGTGAACAGCCACGCAACAGTGAGAATAGTGGGGCTTTTTTATGGAACAGACTCTATACGATATAGCAGAAAGAACATTGGGGTTTGAGTCTGCAGACCTAGGGGGCAACACTTGGTATCTGGGTTCTGCCACTTACTTTCTGTAGGACCTTGGACAATTTTATTAAACACTCTGGGCCTCAGTTTCCACTTCTGATAAAAAGAATTATCTATCTCTGCTGTACCTGCCCACCACACTTGGAAATGGTAAGAGCGTTCATCAGCTGGGATGGGATGTGTAGACATGGGCAGTTCTGTGCTCTGGGCAGCCAGGAGAAATGTGGTGGCTGCAGTTCCTGATTTGGGTCCCCTCATCTCGGCCTAGGTCCGTATGTACTCGCGCACAGTTGCCATCATCGGCGGCTTTCTTGTGCTGGCCAGCGGTGCTGGGGAGCTGTACCGTCGGAAACCCCGCAGCCGTTCTCTCCAGTCCACCGGCCAGGTGTTCCTGGGCATCTACCTCATCTGTGTGGTAGGTTGGGGGACCGTTGGCTGGAGGAGCTTGACTGGGAGCGAAATGTGAGTGCATGACTAACAGAACCAGGGAGGTGGGCAGAACAAGGCCTTGCATGTGGTTCCTGATGGCCTGGCTCCTGGGAATTGCCCCTGCCAGCTTCTGGACCTTAGGGCCCCTCCAAGTACCTGAGACATGGCTGAGAGTCCCTTCTTCCAACATTATTGCCACCAGGGAGAGAAGAGTTTGGACTGATCATTCAGTCCCAAGCCTGAGAGCCAGGAAAACAAGATGGACTGGTCCTCTCATAGCTCCAGCTCCCAGAGGACTGAGAGAGGAGACAGAGAAGAGGTCTGGTGGGGTTCAGGCCACAGCTGGGACTCTACCACTTACAGCTGATGGGATCTCCCTATGGTAGCCAATTATGGTCCTCCCTCGTGCTAGGGGAGGCCAGTCTGGATGGGGACAGTTAGAGTCCTAGGCTATTTGGCCTCATCCTGTTATGGGGCACCATATCCAATGTGCAGAGCTCTGTATTCAGAGGTGAGAGTGCCAGTCTAACTGTGGAGACACACTTCCTCCCTTCTGAGCCCTCAGGGTGAGGAGAGACATAGGCCCTAAGTTCATGGAGCTCCCTAGTCTGAGGGGGAGACGCAGGCTCTACTTTCAGAGAGCCCCAAGTCTGAGAGGGGAGTCAGAAGCCCACCTTGCAGAGCCTGACTTGCAGGTGCCATCTCAGGGGTGGCCTTCTCCAGACAGGCTCCTCAGGCTGCTGGAGAGTCTTAGAGGGTGGTGTGTCTCCAGGCCTACTCACTGCAGCACAGCAAGGAGGACCGGCTGGCGTATCTGAACCATCTTCCAGGAGGGGAGCTGATGATCCAGCTGTTTTTCGTGCTGTATGGCGTCCTGGCCCTGGCCTTCCTGTCAGGCTACTATGTGACCTTGGCTGCCCAGATCCTGGCCGTACTGCTGCCCCCGGTCATGCTGCTTATTGATGGCAATGTTACCTACTGGCACAACACGCGGCGTGTTGAGTTCTGGAACCAGATGAAGCTCCTTGGAGAGAGTGTGGGCATCTTCGGAGCTGCAGTCATCCTGGCCACTGATGGCTGAGTTACACAGCAAGAGGCTGAGATGGGTGCAAGGAGCCACTGAGGGCCACCCTACCTTCCTCCTTGCTGGCCCAGTTATGTTTATTTATGCTTTTTGATCTGTTTGTTTGATCCTTTTGTTTGTGTGGGTATATGTGTTGGTACGAGGCAGGTCTCTTCCCCAATTCCTGGGCTTGGCCCCTAGCGGGTGGGAGCCCTGATAACGATGCCTTACAGGGTTTTTTTCCTGTTCATTAGGAGGAGAGCTGAGGCCGGTTGCTCCCCTGGGTCTCCTGTCCCAGAGGAGGGAATAAGGCAGGGCTAGGGTGGGGGTACTGAGAGTGGGAGACAGAGGAAGGAAGACCGAGAGCCGGAAGTGAGCAAATGTGAAAAATTCCTTTTTGAACCTGGCAGGTACAGCTAGGCTCTGCTTTTTGGAGACCGAGGGTCAGGGCAGAGGATCAGCCCAGGAGGAGCAGAGGGGCTGGGCACCATAGAAGTCACGTGGGTTCTCAGGGTATGCCAAGGGCAGAAATAGCATTAGCTGTCACCCACCTTGAGAGCAGAGCAGCCCCCAGTCTACTCTGGGGTGTGCAGGGGTGGGGCAGGCAGCACCAGCTTCCTGCCTCCTGCCTTCTGTCTCCAGCTCCATGATTGGCCTGGTGGGGTGAGTGCCCCCCAAACACCAGACTACACAGTCCTCCAAAAATAAACATTTTATCTAGACATTTCTTCTAGAATTTGCTTCTCTGGTCTCCCCACGGGGCTCTTTGCCATTGGCTGGGATTGATCTTGGGTTTCTTGAAAGACCATGTCCGGTTTAGCCCCACCTTGGTCCTCCCGTGATCTTTCCCCTGTTCTGAGCTTTCCCAAAGTCCTTTGGCTCTCTTTTCAAGAATCTCCTAATCCTCCCTGTAGTATATGCTTTTGACCTCGTACCTCAGTCCCTCTTGTCGCTTGTCCTTTCCTCCCCATTTGGTGCCAGCTCTTTCTGAAGAAACCCTTGGCGAGGGCAACTAGAGGGGGAGAACTAATATTAAGTGTCCACTATGAGGCCGAGGGTTTTACATTTTACATAGGAGGAAACGGGAGGTCAGAGAAGGTAAGCAGCTTGCCTCAAGCCACAGAGCAAATCCAGCCACAGCTGGATTCAAGGTCAGGTCTGTCTAATGCCCATGCCCAGATGTGTACCCAACACCACCCCTCTCCTGAGGGAGGATAAAGGCTGCTCTTGGAGTCTGGTTCTGCTGCAGCCCCTGGTGTGCCATGGTGGTCTCTTAATTGACCCTTTCCATACTTGTCCATGCACCTCCTGACAGAACGTAGCACCCGCAGCCAGTGTAATGCCTGGCACATTGTGGGGGTCAAAAATGTCAAATGAAATCTCTGGCTTTGGACTTCTGCGGGTCTGAGGTATTCTCCTCCTGCGAAGATGGAGACACAACCTGCAGTGGACCCTAGGGAAGACGTCCAGGTCTGGGCTGGGCTCTGAGCCCTGCGTGCAGAGGGAGCCGCAGCTGCTGCTGGTCTGGTTCTTGGAATGGAGGCTCTTTCTTAAAAGGGGGAGGGCAGCCCCTCTGGGGGCTGCTGACACCAGGGGAAGGGAGATGGTGGCAGCATTTATCCCAGCCCTCCACCACAGTTAGCTCCTCTCTTCCCTCCAGGTGTCCCCTGGTTCCCCACCCCTCCAGCTCTTGCTCCCAGAGGGTCACTGCTAATTTCCTTTCAGGTGTGAGCTGACTCTCAGACAAGTATTTGCATTTTAATCAAGGCCTCCTGAAAAGTTGCAAGACCCAAAGGAATTAAAATGACTGGTGGTATATTGGGCAGACAGGGGTGAGATTTTGGGCAAAGGAGCCTCAGAATAGCACAGAGGCCACAGGAACTGGTTCACCCTTAAGGTCAGCCCTGAGTAGAGCCCTCAAAGGCAAGCCCTCCTCCCCCAAGTCTGCAGACTGAAAATTGAAGCCATCTTTCTAGTCGTGGCTTTGGAGCAAGTGGGGTGTCTGGGGCAGGCCCTTCTCCTTCCTGTGCTTGCCCTACGTGGGCACCCCCCTCTGGGCAGAGTAGAGTAGGTGCTGCCTCCTCTGCAGATCATTCAGCCATCAAGCATGGTCCAGCCTGTGGCTGCCTGGGGTCACCTCCGGCAGGCATGACTTTCGGTCCACCCTGGCTTTCCCAGGGCCTGCAGGGCCGGTGGTGAGGGTCAGCTGCCTGGGTCAGAAGCTGGCTTGCAGAAGGAGTCCGGCAGCCCCTTGGCATGGTTGACCAGCTCATAAGAGTCCCGGATATCAGCCAGGCCAAACCAGAAGAAGATCCACTGCTTGTTGGAGAAGCTGCCATCGCTGTGTTTGAAGTACCTGGCCGGGGGGCGGGGCGGAGGTGATGAGACTTAGGGCAAGGCCAGTGCTCACTACCCACTGGTTCATTTATTGAGGGCCTAGTACATGTTAGACACCTGCTGGGACCTGCTGCTGGTTATCTGATTTTATCCTCACAGCAGCAGCTAAGAGCCTGCTGGTGGTATGCTCTTTTCATAGAGAAGCAGCTAAGGCTCAGAGAAGTTAGGTAACTTGCCAGAGTCACACAGCTAGGAAGGTTAGAGTGAGGACTTTTCTTGCTCTCTCCACACTGCCTTGACCAAGCAGTCAGGGGAGGGGTTCTTGTCCACCTCTTGGTGCCCACAGAGCGGGCTGGTAGGGGATGAGGGATAGTTGCAGAAGGAATGAGAGGAGGGAGCATTCTCCTGGAGATGCAATGAGTCTGGGGTCAGAGCTTGTCAACTGGGCGTGGAATAGAGCATGAAGGGTCAGGATTTTCTGGGGCCCTGGGAGACCCAGCTGCATGGGGGCTGGGGAGTGTCTTCAAGGAATTCATCGTAGCAGGGCAGAGCTGGGTTAAGTGTGCACTGCCTCTGGGGAGATCCCAGGCGCCATGTGTGGTCTGCCCCCTGGGGAATGTCAGGCCACACTGAGCGGGGCCTTTCCCTTGGAGAAGGAAGGCTAATGAAAGAAGGGGAAGCCCAGCCTTCCTGACTGTTGGACCCCCAGACGGCTGGCGAGAGCTGGAGAAGAGAGGAAGGGCGGGTCCCAGCCCAGAGCTGGGAGGGGCTGGACCTACCAGGGATTGATGGGGTTGGTGACCCGCGAGCGCCAGAAAAGCCTCTGCTGGTCCCGCCGCAGGCACTCCCACAACATCTGGCCGGAGCCTTGGCCCTGGCGGCTGGAGCTCACCACAAACTTGTCTAGATACTGGGTGCCTCCCAGTACGGGCTCCGTGGTCAGAATGGCGGCGGCATTGTACCTGGCACAGCGAGGGAGAGGCAGGCTGGGACTTCTCCTTGGCCTGGAGCTGCCCGGCTCTTTTCCCTCCGTCCCTGCCCTCTGGGGCCCGCAGGCTCACCCCTCAGAGACGTAGACAGAGTGCAGCCGTGGGCGCAGCGAGGCCAAGTAGTCGTCCCGGAGCTTCTTGCCGAAGCTGGCGTTGACCAGGTTCACTAGGCGGCCTTGGTCCAGGCTGTCCAGGCTGCGCACTCGCAGCATCCGCTCGGCGTTCTTGAACAGGGTCCCGGACCCTGGGGGTGGGATGGAGGAGGAGGGGTTAGCTTAGCCCGAGAGCCAGGTCCCATCTTCCGTTTGCGCGGCCTCGTGGGTTCCAAATAGGACCGGGGCTGGTGGGACAATTACCCTTTTTTGGGAGATCTCCACAATGAAATGCTTTCTGTGGTCTGCACAGATTTGTATGTGATTTTCACTCAGGGAGGTGCTTTTCCCAGGCAAGTTTGTCCCTCAAGTTCTGCCCACCGCGTGTGGTCCCACGTACCTCCCCTCTCTCCCGGAATCCTCTTCCCCTGCCCCTGGTCCCACCCGCCCATCCAAATCCCTCCCACCTCCCCTAGCCCAGTTCATCCCACTTTGTTCCGCTCCCCCAAGCCCCGCCCATCTGTCTGGTTCCACCCAAGTTCCAGCCCAATCCAGTGCGCCTCCTTACTCACCTTCCCGGGTTTCGACAGAGCCGGAAGCCTTTGCTGTGGCGTCCCGCTTCGGCTTCCTTACTAGAGGGGAAGCCGCTCCTCCGGCTCATCCACACCCGGCGCTGCCGGTGGTCGCTCCCAGAACCCAGCACCGCCCCCACGCCCCGGCCGCTGCCCTCACCCTTATTGCTGAAGAGTTCGGTGAGCAGAGTGGCGGCGGCGGTGATGACGGCCGAAGAGTGGTGGGGCAGGCGGCTGAGCACGTCCACGATGAGCCGCATCTGCTGCCGTTCTTTGGCGCTCACCCACTCGGCGTTGGTCACCAGGTCCAGATCGGCGGGCAAGTTCACGTTACTCAGGACCTGCGTCCGGGGCGAGGGGGTGAGCTTCCGGCCCGCAGCCGACCGTTCGCGGCGCCCCTGCCCCACGGACCTCTCCTCACTGACCCCTTTACCCCTACTTCCTCCCAGAGTCCTCGGCCAGGGAGGGCTGAGAGCTGGGCACCGCGGGCTGACCCCTCCCTGACACTCCATTCCCAACCCACCCTGCCTGAGAGCGACTCTGGGGCCCATCAGGGAGGCGTGCGGGGAGCGCCAAAGAGGCGCTCAGCCAGGCCAGGGTCGCGGGGAGTGGAGCCCGAAAGGAGGGAACACACCTTGTGACTGCTGTCGCGCAGGCCCCCTGTGTTATTGAGGAAGATGATTTTGGTGGGCTGCAGCGCCTTGGCCAGCGCCGCGGTCACCTCCAGCGAGTCGAGGAGCACGGAGCGGCGCGCAGCTGTCTCCCCGATGGGGCACAGGATGGGGATGCTGCCCGACTCCAGGCACCACTGTAGCAGGTCCGTCTCCACGGAGACTACGCCACCATAACTGTGGGCCAGACGTGGTGCTCAAGAAGGCCCCCTCCAGGCCCGCCGGGCTGGGGCAGGGCGGGCGCAGTAGCGAGATCGGAGGAGGCCGGAGCAGGCAGGGCCGGCACTAACCTGGCATGAGGGGCCGGCTCAGCGGCGCCCAGCACCGACCCGCCGCCAAAAAAAGGCACGGCCGTGGCGGCGTTGTGCCGCAGTGCGTCCACCAGCACCTTGCAGCTCTGGGAAAGCTGTGCCTTGGCCTCCCAGAAGGAAAGACAGCCTGAGGGCGCCGTGGGAGCAGGCAGCCCCAGGACCACCAGCGGCTTCATGTCCATGCGTTGCAGGAAGGCCAGGGCGAAGGCCAGGCTGGGTACGGCCTGCCGGCACTTGATTACCTCGTCGTCCACCTGCGGAGGAGTGAGCGTTCAGGAGGCGCGACCCTGGCCCTGACTCCTCGGGCACCCGCTTGCCCGCAGGGCCCTCTCGGTGTCCCCACCCTGTCCAGGAGCGGCCCGGTCCCATTTCTGGCCACAGGCGCCCACCCGCTCCGCCCTTTGCCCCGTTGGGTCTTGTCATCCCCTTATCTCACACTAGTGTTCCTCCCTCTGTTCCTCCCTGCGACCTTGGACTCTAGAACACCCTGGGGGGAGGGGAGACGCAGGTGGCTCCTGTCCAGATAGCCCCTTGCCATCTGAACCCCTAACTGCGCCTATGGGGGGGTGGGTTCTCCAGCGCATCACACTTGGCGGGTCAGTGTCCCCAGGCTCCTCACCCGGGCTGGGCGCGGGACTTGGAGGAGTACGCAGCCTCGCCCAGTCCCGGGCACTTGTCTGGGCTCTCTCGCGCCCCTTCCTGGTTCCTCTGCGCGCAGAGTCCACAGCCCACCCTTCCGTGCCTGGCTACCTGTCGCCACACAACCCTCATCCCCTCGCTGTGACACGGCCGACGCTCACCTCGACGACGGCGAAGGGCTTAGCGAAGGGGTGGCAGGTCTGGAACTGCGTGAGCCAGTGGCGCGCCTCCCCCAGGCTGGCCCCGCACTGGTTCAGGAAAGTCTGGATGTCCCGTTGCACCAGCGAGCGGCCGGCCGCGGGCCCGGGAGGTTCGGGGGGCGTGGGGGGCGGTGTCCACGGTGGCTCCTCCGTTGCAGGCGAATGGGCGTCGTCCTCGGCGCCCTCGGTCTCCTCTCGGGAGGGCTGGGCCGGCGCCCAGGCCGTGCTGAGCCAGCGCCCCGGGCTGGCGCTCCTGGCCGCCCGCCGCCGCGCGCTGCCGCTCAGCCTCCGGGCGCCCCCAGTGCCTCGGGGCCCGCGCAGCCTCCCACCTGCAGCCACCCGTAGGGCCCAGGCCAGCTGCGCCTTCGCCATGACAACCAACCAAACCGGCTCGCCCGCCCATGAGCCACCATCTGTCCGAAGCTCCGGGCTCTGGGGAGGCTCTTAACCTGCCACGGGGCGGAGCTGGACCCGCCGGGGCGGGGCGCGTACAGGGGACGCGGAGTCGCCTCTGGGTGCTTTTGAGGAGGGTCAGGCCATGGGTCAGAGGGCGGGGCCGACAGGATCCCCCGCCCCTGGGGGGACGGAACTCACTGGCGAGGGCCAAGAGACCGAGATCAAGGGTGGCGGGGCGTTTTTAATCTGCTGCCAAGGTCCCTTCCAGGATGGGCTCAGGGGATCCAGGGGTGGCTTTGGCGGTCTGCGGGGTCTTGGTTAATTAAAGGGGAGTCTGATCAGGTCAAGAGGCGAGAGCAGGTGGCAGTTACTGTCAGACCGAGAAAGGAGACTGGAAACAGAGGCGCAGGAAGAGCGAAGGCGGGTGGGGGAGTGCCAGCCCTGCCCGAGGTCGGAGGCCTTTGTCCTGCCGTCTGAGCTCAAAGATCGGAATGATGAGGTGACCAGGGTTTGTCAAACTCCAGCCACTGGATACCACCTTAAAGAACTTCGTCATATCCTCAAATCACCCCTTCTTAGTATTAAAGTCTTTCTTTAAACGTTTTAAATTTAAAATTTATCCATATCAGGATTGTAACTAGAAGGCCAGTATCACTTGCAAATAGAAGAAAGCCTGAAGAATAAAGCGAGAACAAGATGCTATTGAGTCCCAGCGGGATCGTGTCACCTGCTCTCCTGGTAACAGAGTTTAGCATGTGCCAGACGTTAGAGATGCCCCGGCCCCCGGTGAGGCTTTCTCCCGGGTGGACTAATAGCTGACACTCGTAGAACGCCAGGCGCTGTGCAAAGCACGTCACAAACAGCAGCTCAGTTCATCCTCACATTGGCTCCAGAATGGGTGTTATTATGATGCCCATTTTATAGATGAGGAAATTGAGACAAATATGTGAGGGCCAAGGTCGTTGAGTTTGCAAGCAGTGGAGCTGGTCTTTGCAGCAAAGCAGTTCTGCTCCAGATCCATGTTCCTAAGCGAGACTTGAAAAGGACTTGAAAACGTTCACAGAAAGTGATTCGTTGTTACTTAATACTGACCATGTGCTGCCTAAAAGCACCACGGGCTCTCGGTTGTACACACCATGCACTTGGGTGCACTCTGATGGAATTCCACCCTCTGTGATAGGCAGGAAACCAGCGGTAGAGAGGTGGTGACTTGGCCAAGGTCACAGAGCTTGTTAGTGGCATGCCCAGATCTTAGGTAGTCTAAATTCCCACCCCCTGCTCTTTTCTCCCTCACACGCAGCTCAGTGCTGCCCCTTCTGCTGTGCTGGGAGCCAGGACTCCCGGGGCTCCTCCTGAATGGGGAGCAGTGGCCTGAGCTGCTTCCCTCCTGAGTATCCCAGAGGATGCTGGGTGAGTGCATGGACCCCTTCCCAGGATCCCCAGCCAACACAGACACGCACACCCCAACACTTGTGCGCTCATGTACAGCACATGCACATGCTGTGCCAAGCAGGAGACTCCTGACGGGGGAGGAGGGAACTGACCTTTGTGACCTCCTCCATTGACTTTTCCATCTTCCCACCTCAAAATCCTGGGTTCCAACAGAGAGTGAAGCCACAGCATCTCTTCTTCCTTTCCCTCTTTACTGCTCCCCCCTCCCCCATACACTTCCCAGAATCCACCAAAGGAGGTGGTCCTAGCCCCTGGGGGCATAATCGTTTTCCTCCCTCTGCCCTCAGCCCCCAACCTCGTGTGCTTCCTGTTCCCCGTCTCTCTCTCCGAGCCCCTCTCCATCACAGCGCCCACTTCCTGGCCCCTCTCCACTCAGGATTCCTCCTTCTCCGTCTCTCCTGCCATTGCTGCTCTGAGTGTCTGCCTCTGCCCAGGCCCCTTGTCACTCCTTCCAACCTAAATGTATGCCCCTTCCAGGCCCTTTCCCCCAGCTGTGGCTGAGCCCCACCTCCTGTCAACTCGGGGCCTCTGTGAGGGCAAGGATGGCCTCTCCCTTCGGACTGGGGCTCCCTAAGGGCAGAGCTGGTGTCTTCCTCCTCAGGCTGGTGCCTTCCTGAGGGACCACCATTTCAGTAGCCAACAGCATCAGCCTCATTTCTCCGGGGCTGGTGGGGCAGACACTGGCTGGAGAGCTGCTTCCCCCTCCTTTGGGTTTCAGCCCAGAGGGCCGTGTCCCCAGGCAGCCAATGGGGCCTGGGGATACCCTGAGTAGATGATTAACTCCAAGTCCAGTGTGACCCTGGGACCACTGTGTCTCCACTGCCTGTCCCTGGGGGAAGGCCAGCGTCTGTTTGGGGAACTGGCCCTGCTTTCTGGAGGAGATGAGTGTGGGTATACGGGGTCAACACCCCTACCTGACCCCACCCCTCTCAACTGAAGGCCTACAGGATCATTGCTGGTTTGTGGTTCCAGTTCAAATTTTCTTTTTTTCCCCCTCTGAAGCTGGGTGTTGGTTTGTTTTTCAGAGCAAAGCCTGTTGTCAATGTGTCCAGAATTGGGCTCCTAGCTTCTCACCAGGCCTTGTTTCTTGGCCACACTGGGAATAGACACAATCTTCCAACCCCTCCTGACACCTCCCCTCAACAGGGGCCTCAGCACTGAGCAGGGCTGGTTGAGGGCCAAGGCTGTCCCTCCCATTAGAACCCTTCTTGGCTGCCACTCAGTATAGGTGGGCATGAAGGTGACAGAAATCTGGGCAGGTGAGGAGCCAGGGTTGACAGCTGACCATCCCAACCACAGCACCTGTGGGAGGACACACACACATACACAGGTGTACAGAGAGACGGAGGTCCACTCAGACACACATTTGCACACAAAATCGTGCATGTGTACAGAGGCTCTCTCAGCGACTGTGTCACACATACACACGTGCACGGACAGATACTGAGAACACACAAACATGCACCTAGCTGTAGTCACCGACAACTACAGGGACAAATGTACACAGACCCATGTACACACACACAAATACACACATGCAAAACATACAGAGTTAGAAACAGACATGCCCCTCGAGACCACACCCGTCTCCCCACACACAGAGGCACAGGGCCACACCATTCACAGGCCAGAGTGATGTCTGGCATGTGAGAGGTGTTCAGTAAACATTTATTGAATGAATGGATGAAGAGAGGACAGAGAGAAAGAAGTGGAGCCCATGCAAAGGGAAGTCTGGCTCTGTGGTTTGCAAGGTCTGTGGAATCTGTGTTGGTGGGATTGGCCCTAGGACAGCCTGAGAAGCCCCAAGGTGGTCCATTCCATCCATGAGGAGGCAAATCCCAGTGGGCACTGTCTCAGAGCTGCACCTGGAGGGTGTGACAAGTGGGAGTGTGCAAAGGCCATCTCAGGGGCCAGCCTAGTGGCGTGGTGGTTAAGTTTGCATGTTCCGCTTTGGTGGCCTGGGGTTTGCCAGTTCAGATCTTGGATGTGGACCTACACACCGCTTGTCAAGCCATGCTGTGGCAGGCGTCCCACATATAAAGTAGAGGAAGATGGGCACAGATGTTACTTCAGGGCCAGTCTTCCTCAGCAAAAAGAGGACGATTGGCAGCAGATGTTAGCTCAGAGCTAATCTTCCTCAAAAAAAAAAAAAAAAGGCCATCTTAGTCACCTACAGCATTTTTGAGCACATACTGCGTGCCAGGCACTGAACTGGGTGCCTGAGGAGGCAGTCCTATTTTTCCTGGCTGGAAGTCAGGAGGCCTGGGCTCTGCCACTTCCCGGGCTGCAAAGGTTTGGGCAAGGCATTTAACTTCTCTGAGTCTCAGTTTTCTCCCTGTAAAATAGGAGAAAGAGAATAAAACTCAATCTCTTTGCCTTGTGATGAAGAGGAAAAGTTCTCCGTGGGCGTGCAGTCAGCAAAATCCAGATTGTGGGAAACCTTGTAGGTTTTTTCAACAAATAAATTGCAAGGAAAAGAGTAGGAGAGGGAAGGATGAGCATATAGATTAAAAGATGTATATATATACTTTTCTGTGAGGAAGATTGGCCCTGATCTAACGTCTGTGCCAATCTTCCTCTATTTTTCTTTTTTTGTATGTGAGATGCCACCACAGCATGGCTTGACTAGCCGTGTGCTGGTCTGAACCCAGGATCTGACCCTGCAAACCCCAGGTAGCCGAAGTAGAATGGGCGAACTTAACCTCTATGCCACCGGGCCAGGCCCTAAAAGATGTATTTTTAAAGTCTCTTTTAATCCTTATTTGGATTCCAATTCAAACAAACAAACAAAAATTAGGCAATCATGGAAATTTGAGCACAAAGGATATGATATATTAACTTTTTAGACGTGATAATGATTGTGTGTTACGTTTTTTAAAATATTCCATATCTTTGAGTATATATACTGAATATTTATTGATGAAATGATAAGATGCCTTGAATTTGCTTCAAAATAACTCTGGAGAGGAGAAAGCGGGTGAGGGGACAGCTGCAACAAGACTGGCCATTGAGTTAGGAGTTGATACTTGATGATGGTTACAGAGGATTCATTATACTATTTCTGTACTTTTATGTATATTTGGATATCTTTAAAAAAAAAGGATTCAATGAATTCCCAAAAGTGCAAGTTCCCCATATGACATAATGTAAATACTCAAGAAAAGGTAGTTTGTTTCTTCCAGGCATAGTTTTCCTCCAAGGCATAAATACGTGAAATAATGAATACTCCACAAGTACGGAGTTGAAAGCGGAGGACGAATTCCTCGGTAAGGTTTTCGGTTCCGAGCATGCCATGAGCCTCTTGTCCAGCAGGGGGCTACCTACTCTGGCTGCTGCCGCCGGGTTTGTGAAATCGAAGAGGACCAGCAGTGTAAGAGAGAGACCGCAGATAGGCTAGTGTCTGATGGAGACCGACCTTCCGTCTGAGATGATTAGAAGAAAACAGAGAGAGAGAGAGAGAAGAATTTGTCCACAACCCTATGATAGGAAGGGTCTTCCTTCAGTTTACAGTCTCTGGGGATCTGGGGCACTTAAGAAAGGCTACTGTCTTGAAGATAGTAATTCCAAACCGTTCCTCAGGTACTGTTCCAAGCACATGCTAAGTATTAACTTATTTAATTCTCACAGTAGCGCCATGAAGTAGGCATTACTATTATTACAGAGATCACAGGAAGCTGGTTTTAGACAAGTGGAGGTAAGGCGCTTTCAGGGCACAGCTGGAGCTGCCTGGCAGACAAGTGGAAAAGGGGCCCAGAGCTCAGGAGAAAGGTCAGGGTTGGAGAGGTCCTGGAGAGGCGGTAGACGAAGCCCCTGAACTTGGGCATGAGCTGCCAGGGAGGGGCTGGAGAAAGAGGAGCCCACAGAGGAGAGGCTGGAGGAGCTGAGAGTAGGAGGCCCACCAGGAGTCGCCCAGAATCCACAGGTGGGGATGCTTCAATAAGGAAGGGGCAGCCACAGTGTCGATGCCTCAAAGCCTGAGAAAAGGCTGTTGACTTCACCCCTCAGGGACACATTGGGGTTGGGGAGCTAGGGCAGGGAAGCCAAGGGGGGCAGAGGGTGGGAGAGGGGCCTGGGATGCGACCATAGCACAGAACTCCTGGGGAAATTATGGCTGGAGAAAGCAGAGCCTTGCCTCTCAAAGCGTGGTGCATGGCATCACCTGGGAGCTGGATAGAAATGCAGAGTCAGGGGCCCACTCTAGGCTCACTGAACGAGAATCTGCATTTTAACGAAGATCCCCAAGGGATCCTATGTGCATTAAAGTCTAAAAAGTAATGGAGCAGAGATGTGGGCTGGTCCAGAGAGGTGAAGAACGGGGGGGCGGGGGGGCTTTCAATATGAGGAAGTCCCTAGTGAGTTTGAGGCCAAGGAGGAGGTCAGAAGCCAGGGCGCAGGTTCACACCCCAAACCACTGCTCCAGTCCTCGGCGGGTAGGGACGCGGATTCTGCTGTGCGCCTGCAGGTTGTAATTACAAACTATTGCCACGAGGGGGCGATGCCGGCCTGGCCATGCGGTGCCCAGTCCGGGTGTCTCCCACTGGCTGCGTTCGGATCCGTCTGCAGCGCTGAAGTCCGCGAAGTAAAGGGATCCCCGTCAGGGACGAGTGGGAACCGACCCTGGGAAGCTGGTCTGGGGGCCGACTCCTGGTCCCCTCGTGCCCAGGAGGCTTACTGTCCCTCCTCCCAGGCTCTAACTACTCCCCACCCCCAAGCAACGCCCTCCCAGAGCCACCCCATCTTCGCGTGCCTCTCTTGGATCTCGGATCCCGATACCCCAACCCTCTTCCATGAAAACCCAGCCTGGGGGTGGGGGTTGAAGGTGCAGCCTAAGGGCGGAGTCAGGGGCAAAGGCACTGAGAGGAGTGGGAGGTTTTATTGGGCGCAAAGGTGGGAGCAGGGGACTCAGGCATCCTCAGTCGGAACCTGTTAGCGGAGCGCCCCTTGTGCACCACTCAGGGTGTTGGGCGAGTGGACATGGGAGAGGGTACGGTCTTTGCCTTGATCTGGGATTAGAACACGCAGGTTCGAGTCCCAGCCTCATAGACTGGCCTCGGGCGGGCTTGGGTCAGGACTTTCACTCCCACTGCAGGGGTCCTTCTCAGGGAGAAAGCTCGCTTCCCTCTCTACCTTACCCATTGTTGCGGCTCAAACTGAGAAACCGGGGGAAGCACCAATGTCCGCTCACTTGCCTGTCAGTGTGGTGGTGGGGGTGATGGGGGGAGAGGGCAAAGGCGAGGGTAGGTTGAGGGCAGTAGTGCGGGTGCGGGTTAAGGAGACCTGGGGAGCCTCTGCGGGATTTTGAGGAGCAGAGCGGCCTGATCCGAGCTGGGATCTTGGAAGATAAGGAGTGGATTGGGGCATGGGGTAGGAGTTGGGGGGCGGGGGGGCAGTGGATCGCAGGCAGAGAGACCAGGGGCCTGACGGTTGGAATGCAAAGAGGAGCTGGTGGTTACAATTAGGGTATACTTTAAAAAAAAAAAAAAAAAAAAAAAACAAACTTTTTTCATTGTAAAAGTAATTTACGGGGCTGGCCCCGTGGCCGAGTGGTTAAGTTCGCGCGCTCCGCTGCAGGCGGCCCAGTGTTTCCTTGGTTCGAATCCTGGGCGCGGACACGACACCGCTCATCAAACCACGCTGAGGCGGCGTCCCACATGCCACAACTAGAAGGACCCACAACGAAGAATATACAACTATGTACCGGGGGGGGCTTTGGGGAGAAAAAGGAAAAAAAAGAAAAAAAAAAGTAATTTACGAAAATTACTGAAAACTGGCTAAACAAAACCAGCCTAGCCTACTAATACAGCTGCTATTTGCTTTTGGTCTATTTCCTTCCAAGCTCATTTTACACCTTTTTTTTAACATGCTGAGTTCTTGTGTACATATGATTAATTTTCCTGATTTTTCACTTATCAGGATGTCATAAACATTTTTCATGTTACTTCCTGTGTTAGTTTCCTAGGGCGGCCCTAACAGAGTGCCACAAACCCCGGGGCGTAAGGTAGGAGAAATGTGTGGTCTGGCAGTTCTGGAGGCTGGAGGTCAAGATCAAGGTGTCCCAGGCAGGAGCTCCCTCTGAAGTCTGCAGGGGGTCCTTGCTCGCCTCTTCTAGCTTCGCTGCTTGCTAGCAATCCTTGGCATTCTCTAGTTTGTAGATGCCATGCTCCAGTCTCGGCTTCTGTGGTCACATGGCTTTCTTCTCCCTGTGTGCGTCTCCTCTTCTCATAAGGACACTAGGTATATTGGATTTAGTGCCACCCTGCTCCAGTATGACCTCATCTTGACTAATTACATCTGCAACAAGCCTGTTCCTAAATAAGGTGGCATTCTGAGGTCCTGGGGGTTGGGATTTCAACATATCTTCTTGGGGGACACAACCCAACCAATAACACTTCCTAACTGTGCCTTTTAGTGACTGCTTAAGATTTCAGCAACGATACAATGCCTCTTTTAATCAATTTTCTATTATTAAACACTTGATTTGCATCCAATTTGTATACGATTATAATCAACATTGTAATTAGCACTTCATGCATAAAATTTTCCCTCATATTGTTGAATGATTTTTTTTTAAGGAGATTCAGAAGAGGGAATATCTCATCAAAGTTTGTGAAAGGTTTTAATTGTATTATTGGTTTGGGAAGAGATACGGTGCAGAGAGAGGAAGCGCACACAGCGAAGCAAAACGCAGAAAAGAGGAATCACCCGCAGGCCCAGCAGCCAGACACAGCTTCTACTAGCCTGCAGGATAGTTTTATAGAAAAGCCTTCCTATATTTTCTATAAAAATCCTTACTTTGGGGGAGTTGACCAGGTGGTGCAGCGGTTAAGTGTGCACGCTCCGATTCAGCAGCCCCTGGTTTGCCGGTTCGGATCCTGGGTGCAGACACGGCACCACTTGGCACGCCATGCTGTGGTAGGCGTCCCACATATAAAGTAGAGGAAGATGGGCACGGATGTGAGCTCATGGCCAGTCTTCCTCAGCAAAAAGAGGAGGATTGGCAGCAGACCTTAGCTCAGGGCTGATCTTCCTCAAAATAAAATAAAATACAAAATCCTTATTTTTTTTTCCTAGTTGAGATGTTCTTGCAGGTAACGTTTTGTATGCTGCTCTTCCCGCTTAACATTAAATCCTGAACAGTTTCTCATCTCGTAAACTTCATAACCACCTTTTGGGTGGCTGCATAATATTACACTGTAGAAATATTTCAAAGTTTAATATCGAATATGCTATTATTAGACATTTACAATGCTTCCAACTTTCTACTTTTATAGATAAACTGTGGTACACATTTTTGTGCTTATATCTCTGAATTGAGTTTATTTAAGTAAGTGCCCAGAAACTGAATTTCTGGGTTGAAGGGCATGAATATTTTTAATGCTCTTGAATCTTGGAAGTTGCTTTTCAAAAGGATTGTCTCAGTGTGCACGCTGCGCAGCTGCGAGCGAGCCAGCATGTCTGTCTCCCTGCAGTCTTGCCCGCAGTGAGTTTTGTCTTTTTTTTTTAGTTCTGAAATCTGACCAGGTAAAACATGATTTCCTGTTTTGCCTTCTTCGTTAGCAACAACGCTAACTATTTGTTCTTGAGATTGCTTACTAGCTGTTTTTACTCCTTTGGAGTTGTCTGTTCATGTCCATTTATCTTTTGGGAATCCTAATGTTTTACTAAGAGATTTGTATATTCAGTTTACACATACAAGACATTAACCCTTTGTCGTATCTGCCGTATGGATTTTTCTCAGTCTGTTGACTATTTCATTTAAAAAATAGTTATTGGGAGGGGGCCGGCCCCATGGCTGAGTGGTTGAGTTCTCGAGCTCCACTTCGGTGGCCTGGTGTTTCGCTGGTTTGGATCCTGGGCGCAGACATGGCGCTACTCACGGGGCCACGCTGAGGTGGCGTCCCACATACCACAATTACAAGGACCCGAAACTAAAATATACAACTGTGTACCGGGGGTCATTGGGGAGAAGAAGAAGAAAAAGAAAATAAAAGAAGATTGGCAAGAGATGTTAGCTCAGGTGCCAATCTTTAAAAAAAAAAAGTTATTGGGAAATACAAATCAGGACAACAACGAGATGTGACCTCATACCCATTAGCATGGCTACAATAAAAAATCCCAGAAAATAATAAGTGTTGGCAGGGATGTGAAATTGGAAGCCTTGTGCACCATGGGTGGGGGTGAAAAATGGCAGAGCTGTGGAAGCAGTATGGCAGTGCCCCAAAAATTTAGATGGAAAATTTTATGTGTATTTTTTTTTTTTAAAGATTTTATTTTTTCCTTTTCTCCCCAAAGCCCCCCGGTACATAGTTGTGTATTCTTCGTTGTGGGTTCTTCTAGTTGTGGCATGTGGGACGCTGCCTCAGCGTGGTCTGATGAGCAGTGCCATGTCCGCGCCCAGGATTCGAACTAACGAAACACTGGGCCGCCTGCAGCAGAGCGCGCGAACTTAACCACTCGGCCACGGGGCCAGCCCCATGTGTATTTTACTACAATTTTTTTTTTAAGATTTTATTTTTTTCCTTTTTTTTCTCCCAAAGCCCTCCGGTACACAGTTTTGTATTTTTTAGTTGTGGGTCCTTCTAGTTGTGGCATATGGGACGCCACCTCAGCATGGCTTGATGAGTGGTGCCATGTCCTCGTCCAGGATCTGAACCAGCAAAACCCTGGGCCACCAAAGCAGAGCGCGTGAACTTCACCACACGGCCACGGGGCCAGCCCCTTTACTACAATTTTTTAAAAAGTTAGATAACTGGAAAATATAGCAGATACCCACTAAAATGAAAAGTTATTGAGCTCTCCTCTGTGTAAAGTCTCTCTGTGTGCTGGGCATGGAGATTATAAACACAAGAATAGGTCAAGGTGCCCATGGACCATGAGGATCGGAATAGAAAGCAACGTTCACAACACAGTTTCATCTATGCTTTGATAGAGGGTCGAGCAGCAGGGGGGCCAGGGAGCATTCAGAGGTGACGGCCAACCCAGAGCGGGTGAGGGATGGCTGGCGGTGGCCAGGGGAAGTTTGTTCTGGAGCTGAATCTAGGACAAATTAGGACTCAGCCTGGCAGAGAAAGGTGGTCCGAGTGGTGACGTCGATTACATTTTTATGACGTGCACACGCATTTCACGCTTACGTGGACAAGGCTGGTGACCTTTTCTCTGTGGGTTCTTCCAGCGCTTTTACGCTCATAAAGATCTCTTCCCTCAAGAGGGCTGACCGTTCTCTTTCTTCCTGGTTTTCTATGGTTCAATCTATTTTTACCTTTAACTCTTTAATCGACCTGGAAATTATTTTGGTGACTGGTGGGGGGATAAGGGACCCCAGTGGAAGGGCAGAGAGGCAGAAAGGGGAAGCCGGGCAGCTGTAGGGAACCCCATCTTCATTCTGCCAGCCTCCTTCATGACCTGGTGGCTCTGGGGCTCCCACCGGCCACCCTGTCTCCTCCCTGTGGTTGTTTTAGGTGATGGGTGAGGTGGGTGTGTGGCTGAAGCCCTGGTGTTTGGAGATGATGATCCAGTAAGACCATGTCGGCCTTGAAGCATGAGAGATGCAGAGCAGACTGCCGTGAGGACTTCCGGCACGGGGATAAGCAGGATGGGAGGGAGGTGTGGGTGCCCTCTCTCCCTGTCCATCCCCTGCTGCCCCAGCTCTCACTCTCTATCTCAGCTCCCACTTTCTCCCTCTGTATAAATAATTTTATTGATCTGTCTGTTCACTTGTTTTGGGCTGTGTTCCTGCTGGACCGTAAGCTCCTGGAGGGCACGCGCCTTGTCTCTCTTGCTCCCTGCCGTCTTCCCAGTGCCTGGAGCAGGGATGCATACCATAGGTGCTCAGGGAACACTGGGTGAATGAATGAAAGGAAAGCATGTGCTGACCCCACAGGAGGGTGGGCATGTAGGAAGCCAGGAGGAGCCGCCACGCTGAGCTGTCCACTCCAACGCCTGTGGGCAGATTGCGGGACGAGAGACTTAGGATCCGGACCCCCATCTGGGGCAGACTGCTCATGGTCGGTTTTCAGATCTGCATTCCATCAGGGGCAGGGAAGCTGGGGGGCTGGGAGTCTCCCACACATAGATGCCCCCTGTAGCTGAAGCTGTGGCTGGGTGGGAGGCGGGCAGAGGCTGGGCCGATGTCTGGGCCCAAAGGGCTGGGGGAGGCAGGGCTGAGTCCTGGAGACAGCTGCTCCTGATGAAGTTTCCTGTCTCAGGGGCTCAGAGACATTCATTACAGCCAGGAGGAGAAGTAATTAAGCCAGAGAGCGGCAGGGATGGGGGCAGAGGGAGGTCGGGTTTCCCAGGAGGCTCCTGGTGCAATTACGAAGGGCAGAGGAGAGGAGAGCTCTGCCTAGTCTGGGAATATCAGTAATAGAGACATGGCTTCGAGGCCACAGTCACCCACATCTGTGCTGACCACAACGAGACAACGAGTGGACACAGGCCCAAGGTATGCACCAGTATCTGGCTCCTTGAGGCAACTTGAAATAGAGGAAAGACCTTGGGCCAGGGCCAGACTGGCTTGAGCCTCAGCCCTAGTATTGCCATTTACCTGCTGTGGGACCTGGGGCAAGTTGCTTAACCTCTCTGAGCCTCAGTTTCCTTATCAATAGATTGGCGCCAATAACACAAACCACATAGGATTGCTATGGGAATTGAATGTAAAGCGCTTAGCAGTGGGCCTAGCATGCAGCAAACACACGTAGAGCTGGGATTCAAAATACAGTTTGTGGTGGCTGGGCGTGAGAATCCACGTGCAAGCAGGTGACTGGGTGGAGGGGCAGGGACACGCAGGCGGCCCTGACCGCGGGCTGTGGTTCTGAGTCCTGGGGCCAGCATAACAGCCTCAGGTACAGTTAATGGACACCTGCTCTGTTTTTTCTCCATTGTCTGGTCCTTCCAGTGACCTTGCAAGGGCGTTATTCCTATTCCCATTTACCGAGGAGGGAACGGCGGCTCAGAGGGGCAGAGTGGCTCACTGCGGAGCAGCGGGGTATAGAGCTGGCTTCCAGGGGAGGTCTGTCTGGGGCCACAGTCCTCAAATGGAAACTTGGGGTGCACAGGGCGCGGGGAACCGTGTGACCCAGTCCTGGGGTGAACCGTGGGGACCAGTGGGGCACCTAGCTTCCTCCTCAGACGCCCCAAATGCCACCCCTCCTGGACATACACTTGGGCTCATGTCTTCAGGGGGAGAGACCTGCACGCTCACCTCTTTTTATGGGCCGAGGGGATGTCCCCACTCTGTTGCCTAATCCTGGTAAATTCTGGGTCTCTGCCCCTCCCCACTGTCCCCGGCACTGGGCCTGGCCTCTGCTTCTTCCCTGCTGAGACCACAGCCGCTCTGGGCTCTGGTCCCTCCTCGGGCCCTCATTCCTGGCCAGAGGCTGGAGTGGGTGGGGAGGGGGACGCACTTTGGCGCTGGGGCAGGAAGGTGGTGGTGAGAGACTTTAAGGCCTTATGACAAGATGAGGGGAGAGGGGACAGGGAGCTGGTGGACGGGACAAACCCCGCCTCGAAGAGGGAAGGCAGGAAAGAAGGCGATAGCGGCAGGCGGCGTTTGGGTGTGACAATGGTGGGCTGGGGTGGAGGTCCCTCCCGGCAGGCCCGCCTGAAGGCAGCTTTCGGGAAGTCTGGGGGCCCCATGGAGAGGCAAGTAGGGTCTCCTACCCCTGAGTAAACTTCAACAACATGGCGCCCTGGCCGGGCCTAGAGTGCCAGACAGACAGAGGAAACAGTGCTTTATGGATTACACCCTTTTTGTTCTCATTTCTTTTGTTTTTAATTTTCTCAATTAAAACTTTTCTGATTATAAAAGTAGTACATATTCATTGGCAACTATAAAAATTACAGAGAAATAGAAAGAAACAAATCACCTGTAACCCCATCCCCAGGTGACTACTCAACATTTTTTTTTTTTTTGAGGAAGATCAGCCCTGAGCTAACTTCTGCTGCCAATCCTCCTCTTTTTGCTGAGGAAGACTGGCCCTGAGCTAACATCCGTGCCCATCTTCCTCTACTTTATATGTGGGACGCCTACCACAGCATGGCTTGCCAAGTGGTGCCATGTCCGCCCCCGGGGTCCGAACCGGCGAACCCCGGGCCGCAGAAGTGAAACATGCGCACTTAATCACTGCACCACCGGGCCGGCCCTCAACATTTTTACATACAGAACATACAGGATTCCTTCCTATGCGTAGACATTTTATATTTTTTACAGACTTGGAATCATTCTATATGTACTATTTTTGTACTCTGCTTTTATCCCATGTGAACATATATCAAAATATTTCCATGTCATTTAACATTTTTGTAGAACATGATTTTTACTGGCTTCATTAAAATAGTGCATCTTTCATAGAAACTATAATTTACCTGGTGTTGGACATTTTGGAAGTTTGTGTTGTTTCCCCTTTCGTGTGTGTGCCATTGTTGATCGCTGCTCCCATGAGTATCCTTGTGTTTATCTCTGGACGTATCTACTGGTTACATTCACAGAAATGCAAACCCAGGACTAAAGGGTAGACACACATCCCCCTAGCCTTCTGGAAGTTCTTTTTACAGTCTCATCTCCAGTGTTTGCGAGGGGGCTCACCATGGCCTGGGCAACACTGGGTGTCAGTCATTTAAAAAAAGCTTTACCCCCAATTTTTTAATTAAAAAAAGTATCTCTTTATTTTAATTTGCATTTCTTTGATTAATATTGAGATTGAATAAATATTTTTCACAATTGTAGTTATTTGTGTATTGTCCTTGATCACTTTTTAATACAAGGGTCTCTGACATTTTCTTATTGATTTGTAGGTGCTCTTTACATATTCCAGATCTTAATGCTTCTTTGGTTGTACCTGTTGTGAAGATGTTTTCTTTATTTTGAGGGCTGCCTTTTAATTTAGCTTTTTATTATATGGAAAAGCATTAAATTTTAATGCAGTCCAATTTATAAAAATTTTCTTTATATTTATTTTATTTGTTTTTGTATTTAGAACACCCTTGTCTTTTTCATTATAAAAGTTGTATAACCACTTTTCTGCAAGTTTGGAAGAGAAACAAAGTCATGCCAGGTACTGCCACCTCATATCAACCAGACAGGATTTAATTAGGAGCAAAATCAAGACTTAACAATCCACCAGGCCCCGGTCTAGACTTCAGATAGTCAATTTCAGTAACCTTGGAGCCCACTCTGTTCTGTTTTTTTAAGATTGGCACCTGAGCTAACAACTGTTGCCAATCGTTTTTTTTTTTCCTTTTTTGCTTTTTCTCCCCCAATCCCCCCAGTACATAGTTGCATATTTTAGTTGTGGGTCCTTCCAGTTGTGGCATGTGGGACGCCACCTCAACATGGCCCGAGGAGTGGTGCCATGTCCGCACCCAGGATCTGAACCAGTGAAACCCTGGGTTGCTGAAGTGGAGCCCCTGAACTTAACCACTTGGCCACGGGACCGGCCCCACACTTGTTCTTGACACCCAGAGGCAGTGGGCCGTGCACAGAAGTGGCAATGCAGAGGCCTGCCTGGGAGCTACCTCCCCAGCTGTGCCCCAGTTTCTTCACTGGTAAACATAAGAGGCTGGAATAACCGGCTAGTCTCTTAAAAGGAGGCCAGTGCCTACTCTGGGTTCAGACAGTGCCAGGTTCAAATCCATGTGCTAAGGTTTCCAAGCTCCCCGCAAGCAGTTTCCACCTGCGTAAGATGGGGCGATAACAGGGCCTCCTTCGCTTAATTGTTGGGAAATTGTTGGGAAAACGAGATCGGATGGTAGGAATGCTTCTCAGACAGCCCTGCGCCGGTTAAGCCTCAGCCGAGCGAGACCTTATTAGGAGCAGCCATAGTGGTGGTAGGGTTTAAGAATTCTGACGAGCATCCTGTACCCATCCTGTGGGAATCCAGGTCAAGACGGAGGTCCCTGGCTGTGTAGATGGCCACTGGGGCGGAGGCCTGGACAGACGGGCGTCCGTGGGGCTGCCGGGGCTGGCGGCCGCAGGGCGGGGGCGGGAGGCCGCGGGGGAGGGCGCCGGCAGGCTCCCGGCCTCCCCTGGTCGGGGCCCCACTGACAGCAGCATCGTTTCTCCGGATCCGCGCGGCGATGGGCGGCGGGGTGGGCTGCCGGGCGGGGCGGTGCCCTCGGCTCCTCCGGTCCTTATCAGCGGTGGCCGGATGAGCGCGCGGGCGGCGGGCGCCGTGTTTGCGCGAGATAAGCGCCCCGCTGGGTACACAGACGCCACTTAGCTGCGCAAACACCTGCCTCTCCGGGCCCGGGGACGCTCTGACCCGGGCTGGCACCCCGGGCGGGCGGGGCAGGTGTGACAGTGGCGGTCACAGGCAAGAGCGGCACCGTGTGGGGTGAGAGGTGGGAGAATGTGTGGAGTGGGAGCGTGGGGTGGGGAGAGGAGCCCGTGGGGTGTCAAGTCCGTGAGTAGCCTGTACCAGAGGGTCTGAGGGTGTCACTGTGCAGTGTCTAAGTCCATTAGGGTGAGGGTTGGGTGCATGAGCTTGTGGGGTGTGGGCAGTGGCTGTCCTCATGGGTACCTGAGGGACCCTTCCTGCGATGTGTGAGCCCCAGGGCCCAGCCCTCACACCAGGCAGTGTCCCCTCCAGCCAGGCCCTTCCCCCTCTGCTCCAGCAGTGGGCCTCCAACCGCTGCTCCCTAACAGACCTCCCTTCCTCCCCACCCAGGCCTCTGGATTTCTGGAAATGAACGGCTCAGACTGCCTGTGTCCAGGCAGGGCTGGGTCTCTGGGACACTGAGCAGGCCCCAGAGTTGGGGGCAGCACCAGGCAAGGGCCAGGGCCAGAGACCCCTGGGAGGCAGCCCACACCCCTCGCTGCCTCCTTTGTCACCGGACTGTGCGCTCTGCTCCCAAGTCCCTCCTTGGGCCCCTGTCTTCCACTCCCAGCTGCCTGCAGGACCTCAGCACACTGCTGGAGGCTAGGGACTCAGGGCCACCACCCTCCTTCTCCTTAGGACACCCCTCACCGGAGGTGGGCTGAGGGAGAAACCATCTTATTTAGGACAAAATGAGCAGCTGCCCCAGACCAGGGACATAGAACTGGTCATAGGCATCAGGACCAGACACCCAATTGAGCACAGAATCCAGCCTGGCCCAGCTTCAAGCATAAGCCTGACGTTTCATCAGCTTGAAAGACTGTCTGTCCAGTCCTGTCTTTTTTTTGTTGTTGTTTTTTTGGGGGGAAGATTAGCCCTGAGCTAACTACTGCCAATCTTCCTCTTTTTGCTGAGGAAGACTGGCCCTGAGCTAACATCCATGCCCATCTTCCTCTACATTTTTTATACGTGGGATGCCTACCACAGCGGTGCCATGTTGGCACCAGGATCTGAACCAGCGAACCCTGGGCCACTGAGAAGCAGAACGTGTGAACTTAACCACTGCGCCACCGGGCTGGCCCCATTAATTTCTTTTAAAGATTGGCACCCGAGCTAACATCTGTTGCCAATCTTTTTTTTTTCTTCTCCCCAAAGCCCCCCAGTACATAGTTGTCTATTCTAGTTGCAGGTCCTTCTAGTTGTGGCATGTGGGACACCGCCTCAACGTGACCTGATGAGCGGTGCCGTTTCCGCGCCCAGGATCTGAACCGGCGAGACCCTGGGCCGCCAAAGCGGAGCACGCAAACTTAACCGCTGGGCCATGGGGCTGGCCCCTAAATCTTCTTTTTTACCCTAGTACTCCTGTTTCTGCCATACCTTGGCTACACTTTTCTCCTGTTTTGCCTGACTCCTGCCTGAAAGCAAGGCTGTCAAGTTGTGCATTCAAGTTGTGTACTGCACAAGAGCATTGCATCTCAGGGGCACCATTTATGTCGTAGACATAGGGTAGTGTGCATGAGCAGGTGCTGGCCTCTCCATCAAGTCCTGGAGCCGTAGGGCACTCTCTCCTACAAAATCCCACACAGGCACCCAGCGCCATGCGTGTGCTTGGGAAAACACGCTCTCTGGCTCGCACACACACCAGTGGTTTCGCCCCATCCACGCTGTGCTCCAGAGTCTTCTGGCTTTTCCTGACAGCCTGCCACTCTGGGATGATTCCCAGCCCCCCCACTCTGAAGTGGACATGCTTGCTAATTAGCGTTGACCTGGCATTCGGATTCAGAGGTGATGCGTGTGGGTGAGAATGTGAGTCCAAGTGTGCGTGTGGCTAGGGCTGCCATCCCCTGGTGCTCTGAATGTTCTCCCAGGCAGAGGTGGACAGAGCTGGGAGTGCATCTATGAAATGACAGTTTCATCCAAGTCCTAAGAGAATGTATGTGTTCTCTGGCTGCTGATTTAGAGTGTTTATGGAGACAGATACATTGGACTGTGTTGATTATACCACTAAGAGAGAGGAAAGGTAAGCCACAGAGTGGAAGAAGATATTTGTAAAGGATTCATAGCCAAAATATATAAAGAACTTTTACAAATCAATAAGAAAAAAGTAACAATTCAGTAGAAAAATGGATAAAAGGCTGGAAAAGGCAATTCATGAAAGAAGATATCCAAATGGTCAATAAGTATATGAAAAGAAGCTCAACTTGATTAGTCGTCAGGCAAATGCAAAGTAAAACCACAATAGGATACCACTACACGTCCACCAGAAAGGCTAAAATGTGAAAGACAGATAACACCAAGTGTTGACAGGGACGTGGAGGAAACAGAACTCTCGTATGCTACTGGTGGGAATGTAAATTGGTACAACCACTTTGGGAAACTGTTTAGCCATATCTGCTAAGCTTGACATATACCCACGTCATACCCCAACATCCCATCCCTCAGTATATATACTCAACAGAAATACGTGCACGTACTCACCAAAAGGCATTTCCAAGAATGTTCATAGCCTCAGTATTCATAATATTCCCAAATCTGAAACTACCAAACGCCCATCAACTGTAGAGCGGATAAATAAATTGTGACATATTCACACAACAGAATATTAGAGAGACATAAGGATGAGCAGCTACACACACCAAAATGGGTGAATTTCACAAACACGTTGTTGAACGGAAGAAGCTGGACACGAAGGACCACTTACCGTGGGGTCCACTGCTACCTGAAGAGTAAGGAAAGTGATCCCCTCATTGGAAGCGACGGAAAGGGGCACTAGGACTGCTGGGGGCGGTAACGTGCTCTGTTTCTTACTCTGGGTGGTGGTTACGCTGCTGTGTCTAGTTTGTGAAAGCCCATTAAGCCCAACAGTTAGAATTTGTGCATGTTAATGTATGCGTGCTGTTCTCCAATAGAAAGTTGAAAATTTTTTTTTTTTGTCGTTGATGGAGCTACCATTTGGACAAATTTAATCTCTCATGCCACTGATTAAACTCTCTGCCCTGTTGTTCCCCCCTCCGCTCCCCCCTCCTCTATTCCCGGGCCTTATCTAGAGGCCCACATTCTCATTTCCCCAGGCTGGCCTGCTTCTGGTTGCTCAGGTCGTGCAATTATATTCAAATATATTAGAAAAATTTTTTTTTTGTTAGTGGAAGGAATGCTTTAAATTTTTTTCACATAGATGCTATATAAGCAAGTGCCATCCTTGCCTAGAAGGCTTGTTTCCCCTTTGCTGTTTTATCAACATCAGCTTTGGTTCAGCTATGAATGAAGAAAAAGTCAGATGAACGATGCCTTAAACCAGTGGTTCTCGAACTTGAGCGTGCATCAGAATCATGGGAAGCCTTGTTAAAACATAGGCTTCTGGGCCCCACCCCCAGATTCTGATTCAGTTGGTCTAGCATGAGGCTTCACAATGTATCTTCCTAACAAGTTGCTAGGTGATGCTGTTGTCATTGATCTGGAAACCACACTTTGAGAATGACTGCCATAAACACACAGGTTTTATTCTCTCATGTAAAAAGCCCAGAGATTGGCAGCCCAGGGCTGGTGTGGCAGTGAGTTGTCAGGGACCCAGAGTCCTTCCAGCTTTTCACTCTGGCTGCCTAAGATGTGTTCTTTGCCTCATGATCTAATATGGCTGCTTGAGCTCCAGCCATTAGGTCTTCCTCCAGCAAAGAGGAAGCAGAAAAAACCCATAACATTATGGTGCCTTAAAGTCTCTTTAAAGACACTTCCTGAAAATTATAACACCACTTCCATTTGTAATTCAGTGGCCAGAACTTAGTAATACATACATAACTAATTGCAAAGGAAGCTGGGACTATGCTTTTTTATTCAGGATGACCAGGTGCCAGCTAAGTCAGGGGTTATCTGACTAATGAAGAAGGGAGAATAGATATTGGGGACAACCAGGAAGAGCCAGAGAGCATAACCCGCCTCACCCCGTCTGCCCAGGGCCAGGAAGCCAGGCCTGTGGCAGGGGCCCGGGCCCGGGCCCAGGGCCAGCAGGTGAAGATTAGGTGACCTCAGGTAAGGCAAGTTGCCTTACCTCTTTGGATCTCACATCTTTGTCTGTGAAATGGGGACTCATTCATGTCTTCATCCAATACACATTTATTGAGGCTCTCCCCACCTGGCACCGGGCTGGGAGCCCGGATGGTGAGGAACAAGTCAAGGACTGAACGTGAGGTGCCCACAGTCCAGGGGGCAGACGGACAAACACCTCTGCCCTTCTGATGCTGGGCGTTGAGGGCTATGCTGCGGGCAGCACGGGGAGGGGCCCCATCCAGCCGTGGAATGGGAGTGGGGTGAATTCAACCAATAGCCTTCCTTGCACCTTTAGTGTTGTGGCAGGAGCAAGGAAAAATTACAGACGTGAGTGTGACTTCCACCCAGCAAAGTCCTGTGCAGAAGTTTGTTGCTTTTCTCTCTGAGGCACAGACCCAAGCTGGGCGTGTGGGGTGTAACTCCCAATGCCACCAAGCCTTGCCAGCAGGAGAGGGGATCTGGGGTGGGGAGTGGTGGCAGCTTTATTGCTGGAGGCCATGGGTGCTGCTTCCCAGAAAGATGTACTTTCACCCAAATTTCGCCATGCAACCTCCAGGGGTTCACGCGTCCCTGAAGCCCGGCAGAGGACCCCGTTTAAGAACTCTTGTGGTAGAGATGATCTCCGTCTTGGCCAGTGGTGGTTTTTAGGAGCCCCAGGCTCTGGGACAGCAGTTTCAAGCGGTTTTTCCTGAATAGCCCCAACTGTGCACTTTAAGCAGGAAGACCCCAGTGGCAGTGGCAGAGATGGCGCTGAGACTGGGCGGCAGTTTCCTGGGGCCCCAGAGCTGGGCAGAGGAGACAGAGCAGAGCAGGCTGGGGGGAGGCGGGAGAAAGGGGACAGAGGGGCAAAGGAGGACGGAAGTGGAGAGGGCCATGAATGTGTCGTGTCAAAGTGTGGGCAGGTCTGCAGCGCCCGTGCCGGGGGTGGGTGGGCATCAGAACAGGCTCCAGGCTGGCGTCGTCCGGGTGGGGCAGCACCCCTCTGCGTCCTGTAAGAGGTGAAAGGGCCTGGCACAAGGGGGTGTCGAGGAGAGGCCCCCGGCACCCCAGTCTCTGTGCAGCCAGCCCTGCCTTGGTCTCCCTAGGAGGCACCAGGAGGATGGGTGGTGGGTTGTTTTCTTGTTTTCTCCTCTCTCTGCTGTCACCCTCCGCCCCCCTCTCTGATGGATGGCACAGGCTGCGTCACAACTAATGGCTTTCCCTGGGGCCCTCAGGACTAACGAAGCTGCTAACAAGTGAGGGAGTAAATGAGTCGACACCGCTTCACCACGTCCGCCACCCCACAGCCCTCTCCACTGAGGGCCCCGGAGCAGGCCACGGGCCAACCAGCGGCTCACGGACAGTGGGGACACGGAATGGAGTGGAGGGTAGAGTCTGTCACTTGGGCTGGGCAAAGGAGTTAGAGGACGGAGAGAGGGAAGGGGGAGTGCTGGGTGAAGAAGGAGAGGAAGATATGTTGTGAGGGAGCTGGTGGGAGCTGTGCAGCGAGACGGGGAGACGCAGGTGGCAGAGACGCAGAGAGAGGAGGAGAAGGGATATTTGGGGGTGGGGAGTGGAGTGAGGGTGCCCCTCAGAACCAGGTACTGGAATGCAGGTAGGAAGCCCCAGGCCTTGGCCTTGAGGAGTCCACAATTTGGGTGGGGAGGGAGACATATATATCCATTATTTCACTTCTCAAAGGAAGTCTGTGATGTGGGTTTTATTATTCCCTTTTTACAGGGAGGCTCAGAGAGGTCAGGCAACTTTCCCGAAGTCACACAGGTGAGAAATGCAAGTGAGATTCAAATCCAGAGCAGTCTGACTCCAGAATCCATGCCTTTTCCACTACCCCTGCTTTGCACGTAGGTGGAAAGGGAGGACATGATCAGAAACCACTGAGAACGGATTACTCTGGGTTCATCTGATTTGCCCCATTGATGGAATTACTTGGTTGGGGGTGGAGGTGCCGCAGGCTTGTGCCTGGACTTTGGAGGTACCTGCAAATCTGTCCTGACGTCCTGTGGACACAGGGCATGCGTGGACAAGGCGGCTCAATGAGTGGAAGGATTTCTGACCAGACGTGGGGTTGATGGCTGAGCTGAGGCAACAGTGGGAGGTGGTGACTTTGGACCACAGGGCTCTGTCCTGGGTCCCATTCTGCTTACCAGTATTTTTTGCCCCTCTCTCCAGTATTTATTTTTTATTAATCAAGTAACATATGTCTGCTGTACAAAAATATAAACTTTAGATAAGCGAAAAGAAAGAAAAAGCATCCTAAAATCGCACTACCAACTTGCTGAACTTTGACAGAACTTACTTGCTGAACAGTCTTTTCAACTTGCTGTAACTTTGACAGTTTTCATAATGAAATGTTGCGGATAAACATCCCACCACAAAAGGTAACCCACTGCTCACACTGAGCGTGCGTCCTGCCAGTCTCTTTACTGCAAATAGTAGCGGTAAAGTGCAGCGGTTTATTGGGCACTTACGACGAGCTGGCAACGGCGCTGAGCGTCTTACGGGCATCGTAGCATTAAATCCTCATAATCCTTTACGGGCACTTTTATGACCTACTTTTCACAGTCGACAAAGCCGAGGCTCAGAGACGAAATAGCTTGCTCTGGCCGCAGAGGTGGGGTGAGTGGCTGAAGCGGGGTTTGAACCCGGAATTGTGTGACTCCAGAGCTGGGCTCTGAGCTTCTACGGGACCCCCTCCTCCACGAGTGCGCCTGGACCCGCCCTCCGAGGTTCGCGCCTTCCCACCTCACCCCTACCGGGGAGGGGAGGGGGGCGATTGCGCAGGATGCTCACGGATCTTCACGTTGCTTCTCTTCCGCTTGCACAGAACCATCTGAGGACACCGCCGAGGATGTGACCTCAAGGAAGGCACAGACCCTCGTGAAGCCGGGGATTCTCTTGGACTTGAAGCAGTTTCTCATATGTGTCTTATACGGGCAGGTGCCTCGGATCGGAAAAAGCCAGGAATTTGTTTTATTTTTAAGTAACAAACACGTTTGGAAAGCTTACTATTTTCCAGGTGCTGTTTTAAGCACTTTAGAGACAATAACTTTAGAAAAAAAAGATTTTTGAAATATCATAAAAGTAAAATTGACTTCTGTGACTTTCGTGGTTGGTGTACAGTTCTGAGCGGTAGCACGTGCGTAGATTCCTGTCATAGCCACCGTAGTCCAGACCCAGAATAGTTCCATCCTCTGAAGGACCGCCAGGGCTGTCCCTTTGTAGTCACTCCTCCTCCTAGCCCTAATCTTTGACAACTACGGATCTGTTCTCCATTACTACAGTTTTATCTTTTTTAGGAATGTCATAGAAATGGAATTATACAGTATGTCACCTTTTGAGACAGGCTTTGTTCCCTCAGCCTGATGCCTTTGACATTCATCCAATTTGTTCTGTGTATCAATAGCTCATCCCTTTTAATTGCTGAGGGGTAAATATCCCAATACGCGCATGTCCCATAGTGTATTCAGGCATTCACTGAAGGACATTTGGGTTGTTTCCAGTTTGGAGCAATTATGAACAGACCCGCTATGAACATTCCTGTAAGGGTTTTTGTCTGGACATATGTATTCATTTCTTTAGGACAAATACCTTGGGTGGGATTTCTGGATCATATGTAACTGTATGCGTAACTTTAGAAGAAAACGCCAGGGTCTCTAGACATGTGTCTGAAGAGCTTCCTCCAGCAACTCTTTTAGCGCAGATCTGCTGGCAGCAAATCCTCTGTTTTCCTTCACTGAGAATTTCTTTATTTCACTTTCATACTTGAAGGACATTTTCACTGGACGTAGAATTTTGGATTGACGGTCATTTTCTTTTAGCAGTTATCAAATGTCATTCCCCTTCTTTCTCATGGTCTCATGGTTTTCAGTGAGAAATCTGAGGTCACTTGCATAGTTGTTTTCCTACAAGCAGCACAATTTTTTTCCTTGGCTACTTCCCAGATATTTTGTCTTCCGTTTTCAGCAGTATGATTATGTTCATAATTCGTCCTGTTTGGTTTTGCTGAGGTTCTTGAATCTGTAAATTTATGTCTTTTGACAAATTTGGGGAGTTTTGAGCCATTATTTCTTCAAACATTTTTTTCTGTACTTCATTCTTTCTGCTTTCCTTCTGGAACTCTGATGTCATGAATATTAAGCCATTTGGTATCATCCTTTCGTATCCCCGAGGCTCTGTTCACGTTTTTTTCAGCATTTTTTTCCTGTGACTATACTGGATAATTGCCATTGATCCATCTTCAAGTTCACTGGTTCTTTCCTCTGTTATCTCCATTCTGCTATTTGAACCCATCCAGTGAATTTTTATTTTGGTTACTTTATTTTTTCTCAGTTCTAAAACTTCCATTTGGTTCTTTTTTATAGCTTTTATTTAATAGAGTCTATCTTTTCATTCACTTAAAGAGTATTTGCCCTTACTCCCTGGAGCATTTTAAATAGCTGCTTTGAAGTCTTTGTCAGATAAATCCAACATCTGTGTCATCTTAGCATTTGCATCTGTCTGTATGAGTTGATGATTTTCCTGGATATTTAAAAATATAGTAGCTTGTATTCTGGATATTTACAAAATAACATGTTACAAGAATCTGGCTGTTGTTTCAGTTCTTGAGAGGATGCTGGTAATTCTGTTTTAGCAGGCAACCGACCCGGGTGGGTTCAGGCTGCACGTCCTGACCAGACTTCTGTGGGTTACAGTTTCCGTGTAGTTCAGTGTCAAAGCTTTTGTGGTGCTGTTCAGATCTGGGCCGTGTGTGGAGCGTGCAGGGGCCGGTCTGGGCCCTCGGCCAGTTCTCAAGGCCTTGGCTCTGCTGCTTAGGACGAGATCCGCTCGAGAGCAGCTGAGGGGAAGCTCAGGAGTTCATGAAGAGCTTGGGGAGGCGGCTCTTCCCTCTGTGAGTCCTGGTTCTCCGGCCTTCCCTCTTTTGTTCTCCAGTGAGAAAACTGGGGCTTGAGTTACCTCGCTCTGCTGCGCACTCCCGGTGACTATGGCTGTGTTCCGGCCGTGCGGCAGGAGGACAGAGAGGAAAAGCAATGGGCTCACCCACCCTGTTGGGACTACAGATCTTTAATCAGAGGGGGAAGATTCCCCTCCCTCAGAGTGTTCTGTGCCTGTGGACCCCTGTAAACACTGAGACTGCTGTCCCCACTGCCACTACCTTGGAACTGCCTGCGGGCTGGGGCAGAGAGAATGCGGGGAAGAGAAACAGGGTCCCTCCTGCTGTCTGTGAGTGTTAGAGCTCCCTCTGCCTCTCCTGGAAGCAGAGCCAGAGTTTCTGCTGCAGCTCTGTCTCCCCGCTTCAGTGCTCATTCTGGCTTTGGGGCTGTCTTGCGTCTGGGCTGGGGTACACCAGAGGGACAATGAGACCCTCACTGCTAGTTCAGGGCTACTTCAAATTCTGGCTTTCTTCCCCAATTCGCTTGCTGCTCTGTCCTTTTCAGACTCCTCAGGTCGCCGCTCCGTGCGTGTCTGTCCGAGTGTTAAGGCTGCATTCAGTAGGCATGACAGCATGGATGGGCTTACTCCCTCTTACCCGGAACCGAATAGCTTTTAAAATCTTCACAACCGAGTGAAGTAGGTACTGTCATCATCCATATCTGAAAGATGACAAGACTGAGGCCCATGAAGGTTGAGTAGTTTGCTCAAGATCACACAGCTAGTAAGCGGCCAACCCAGTCCTCCTGGCCCAGAGCCTGTGTGTCAGGCACTAGTTCTGCGGTCTCAACAGGAGCGGAACACGAGCTCCACGGGGTGAGGTATGGCACCCATTCTGTTGTGGACAGAACCTGATAGCAGCCAGCCTCTCATCTCAGGGTGTGCAAAGGGCGAGTGCATAGTGTTTTATTTATTTATTATTATTGTTTATTTGATTGAGGTCACATTGGTTTATAACATTGCATAATTTCAGGTGCACATTATTATATTTCAGCTTCTGTATACGCTGCGTCATGTTTACCACTGACAGTCTAGTTTTTATCTGTCACCGTACATCATACATATGCGCCCCTTTACCCCTTTCGCCTGCCCCCTGCCCCGTTCCCCTCTGGTAACCGAGTGCATAGTGCTCAGAGGGGTGCTTTCTTCCTTAATAAACATCTAGACTGCAGTGGGATGGGAATAGGCTTTTGTGTGCATGTGTGTGTACATGTGTGTATACACGTTTATATATGTGGTTCCGTGTAAATCATGTGGCCACTGAAAGTGAGGATGTAGATTCGTTCATCCTGCAGGTTTGGCTACACCACCCACCTTGTCGCAGACGCTGTTCTAGGTGCTGGGGACACGTCAGTGAAGAAAACAGAAGCAGACCTCTGTCCCCATGGCGCCTGCAGTCTAGTGCTGTCGTAGTCTGTCCTGGCGGCTATAACAATTTATCGTAAACTCGGTGGCTTAAAAGCGACATTTCTTTCTCACAGTTCTGAAGACTGGGAAGTCCACCATCAAGGCACCGGCAGATTCAGTGTTTGGTGAGGACCCTTCCTTGGTCACACAGAAGGCCATCTTCTCACCGTGTCCTCACATGGCAGAGGGATGAGGGAGCTCTCCTCTTTTATAAGGACGCTAATCCCATTCATAAGGGCTCTGCCCTCATTTCCTAATCACCTCCCTAAGGCCCCACCTCCTCATGTGACCACGCTGGGGTTAGGATTTCAACATATGAATTTTGGAAGGTCATCAACATTCGGTCCGTTGCAAGCAGACAGATGATAAACATAATGAGTAAGTTAAGTATATGGCCTGGTAGAAAGTGGTAAGTGCTATGGAAAAAGTAGGGCAGGGAAGCAGGATTGGGGGTGCTGGGGGAAGGAGTTGGATATATATTTATCGGCATGGAAAGATGTCTGCGGTGTATTGTTGAATGAAAAAAGCAAGCCAAAACACAGTGAATATAGTATATCCCATTCTACATTTATGGAAAAACCTGCGGTACACAAGCATTAAGGGGGGGGGCGCCTCCTAACCTGTGCATTTCATATGACTTCCTCTATTCCAGGGGAAAATCGCAAAGAAAAGGTAAACCCTTTGTGAGGAATTCCCCTGTGGTCACACGGCAGTTCCTGGACCTGCTGCCCATCTCGGATCTGCACTGCCCCTTCTTCAAACTTCTGAAGAGGGATTCAAGTGGCTTGTGCGGTGAAGCCGAGATTTCCAACTCAGTCGCCTGAAGAGACGGAGGCTCCGTTTGTGGAGCTGGAGGTCCCTGGAGATCTGGGCGTTAACGTAACAAGCACGGCAAGGGCCAGCTGCTGACTTGACTCCTCTGGGCCTCGACTTCATCTTCTGTAAAAAGGGGCTAATTATGTTTGTTGTGAAGACTAAGTTAATATGTGAAAAGTATGTGACACAATGGAAGAAACGTTGAGAAACATTGACATTATTTTTGTTATTTAGGCTACATTGAGTCTGGTTCACTAAGAGACACCCAAGTGGACACAGGATTAGATGGGTCAGGAGCTCAGCAGAGGAGAGAGTTACAGAGATTTGGGGTCATTACCATAGTGGGTGGTGGCATATTAAGAAATACATATTTGGTCTTTGTCCCCAGTTCCCGACACAGAGCTCCTCAATCCCTTGGCCTTTCCTGGGTGATAGGGGCGTCTTTGTTCCAGTGAGGTGACTGTTGGTGGGCGGGCCCCTAGATAGCTTCAGGATGGGGGCTGGTCGCCTGAAAGATCAGCCTTGATTAGAAGCCTGGAACTTTCAGCCCCACTCCCACCTCCAACCTCCGGGGAGGGGAGGGGGCTGCAAACTGAGTTAATAATCGGTTATGCCTAAGTGATGAAACCTCCATAAAAACCCCTAAGTGAAGGGGTTCGGAGAGCTTCCGAGCTGGTGAACGAGTCCACATGCCCGGAGGGCGGCGCACCCCGACTCCATAGGACAGAAGTTCCTGCGCTCGGGCCCTTCTGGACCTCGCCCTGTGTAGCACCTCTCTATCTGACTGCTCACTTGGATCCTTGATAATAAAGCAGTGTGTAAATGTAAACAAAGGGTGTTCCTGAGTTCTCTGAGCTGTTCCAGCAAATTATCGAACCTGAGGAGAGGGTTGTGGGAATCCCTGATTTATAGCCACTTGGTCAGAAGTACAGGAGGCCTGGGCCTTGCGATGGTGTCTGAAGTGGAGGGTGGTCTGGTGGGACGGAGCCCGTAGGCTGCGGGGCCTGTGCTAACTTCAGACAGTTAGCGTCAGGATTGAACTGAATGGTGGAACCCCCTGTTGGTATCAGGAGAATCAGAGAATGGGTTGTCAGTGTTGGAAAACACCACAGAGGTGGTACAAACTATGGGAGGAGACGATATCCTCATAGTGGGACTACATACCCTGGGGTCCCTCCTAGCGAGGAATGGCCATGTGACTAAGCTCTGGCCCCTGGGGTGGGAGCAGAAGTAATGTGTGCAGCTTCCCCATCGTATTTTTAAAAGGAAAACGCTTGCCCTCTGCCTCCTCTTTTCTCTTTCCCATGAGCTGGAATGTGGAGGTGGGGGATGAACACTCTTTGCCCATCCACAGTCGTGGTTGTGATACAACAATCTTGGGGTAACAAGACAGAAGGTGCCTGGGTTGCCTGTGGATCAGAGCCCCCTACTCCTGGACCTTCTGCCAGTTTGGACCCTTATATGCAAGAGAAATAAATCTCAGTGGCATTTAAGCTACTGTTATTTGGTCTCTATTAAGGCAGCTGCACCACTATCTTAACTAATATCCTCACTTGTTGATTTACTCAGTGACCACTTCCTTGGGGCCCACGGTGAGCCGGCACCATGGCAGACATCAAGGGTCACAGACAGAAGGTCTGGGGGATCAGGGAGCTGCCTGTGTCTGACATCAGTTATAACAGTTTCTCTCCAAATTCATGCCGCTTTCAGGACTTGAGTTTCCACACCAGCAGCACAGGCCTCCTGTGACTGTAGGCCCGGAGGAGTTTCCGGCTCAGACGCAGGGCTCCTCCCTAAGAAGAGGAGCACTTACACGCTGGGGATGTGCACGGGCCCCTCCAAGGATCTGCTTCCGGGGTTCACAACACACACCAGCATTTTATCTTTATCGACAAACAAAAATCTTCATTAGTTCTTTGAATTATTAAAGTAATATATACACCCTATAAAAACATTCAAACTATATAGAAAATAAACACAGTACTGGAGAAGCCCTTGTTTAGATGTAAGCAGGACTGGGTCATTGGCCAGTCTTTTGAAAAAGTCAGTTAAAGTGGGTAATCATAACAACAGACGCATACATGCCTTCATCATTTTGTTTTTGCTTCAAACATATAAATGTACATTCAGGCACCATCCCTCTTTGGGTCTCCAGACTTGAGCTCCCCTTGTCTTTCTTGCATAAATCACACCCACAATTCTACAATCCGGCACCTGCTATTTCCAGTTTCATTAAGCGGGGTGAGAACTTAAAGACACGTGTGAAACAATCCGATGCGAAATCGCCCTCGATGTTTTAGGATTTTTGCTGAATATTTTATAGTTATCCCTCACACTCACTTCATTGCAGCCATTCTCCTAGTTTAGTCTTTCCAAAGCATTCAACTTAGTTTTCAAGGAAATGACTCTTTATGCACTCATATTTCACCAGCTTGTGTAATATTCACTTGAATTATACGATTATATGATTACAGTGACATGTACACATGGCACAAACAGGCAAGAAAACGCACCCAAGCGACTCTCAGTAAACACACACCTCACCCGGAGGGAGCCAACGTCCTTCCTTTTCTGGACCACGGGTCAGCAAACTGCGGCCCTGAGTGCCTGTTTTTACACATCCTGTGCATTTTTAAATGGTTGAAAAAAATTGAAAGAAGAATAATTTTTTCACGACCTGGAAATTATTAGGGAATTCACTCTTTAATGTCCACAAATAAAAAGTTTTACTGGAGCACAGTTACATCCATTCGTTTTTGGCACAGTTCTGTGGCTGCTTTTGCGCTCGAAAGCCAAGTTGAACAGTTGTGACAGAGAATATCTGGCCCACAAAGCCTAAAATATTTACTACTTGGTGCTTTACAGAAAGAGCTTGCCGATACCCATCCTAGAGAGAAGGCTGGGTCTGGGGTGTGCACGCCACAGGCATCTGTCGCTGTATTTTACAGAAGGACCCGCAACTTCGGGGGAGCGGAGGTCTCGCAGGAGAACTCCTCCCATAAAAAGTGAAAATCCCTTCTTTCTTGGCTTCACTGCCTCTCAAACCCACCCCCTGGATATAACCAGAATCCACGGTGTGACAGTTTGGACAACTCCCACTGACCTCACGTGCTCGCCCGTGGTCCCACTTGCCCCCACGGTGATTTGCACACGGTCACAGATTCTGGGAAACCTGCAGCATCTCTGCCTGCTGTCCTCCCATTTGTGCCAGGACATGACCAAGCTTCCTTGGATGTGGCTAATATCCCTTGGGAGGGATGTGGCCATTTTCCCATGGTGTCAAGGTTAATCTTCATTCTCTGCTTCATTCCCCGCCAGGAGCCAGAGTGTTTTTAAGTAAGAGGACATTTATGTTCATGACAAAATAAGCAAGCTTGCTTTTCCATAAGTACCATCACAGTAGCCAATATTTTCCTGGGCTGCGGCCAGTAATCAAGGTAGCAGAGAGTTTCACATGGACTAACAGACGAGGTGCCTTAACAGTCAGAGAGCAGACGCATCCACCACCCAACTGCTGGGGACATCCACTGATTTTCCACTATCTTCTCCAGTGGAGTTTTTCTGCTAGGTGAAAGGTTGTCAGTACTGTACGGACATAAGTGGAAGTTATTCCTGAGTGAAGAGTGTGGGCCATTTTCAGCTGTGAGGAGTGTGTGTGTGTGTGTGTGTGTGACCACCATCTCTTGGTTGGATTCCAGTAGGTTCCTAACTGGCTTCCCTGCTTCTGACCTCACCCACCTTCAGTCTATTCTTAACAGAGCAGCCAGATGCTTCTTTTAAAACATGTCAGATCATGTCACTCTTCCAACCGAAGCTCTCATCTCATTCTGAGCAAAAGCCAAAGTCCTTATAGCAGCCTACGAGGCCCTGCATCATCTGATCCCCTTGCTGCCTCCCTGATCTCATCTTCTTCTGACCTCCCCATTCTCATGCCACTCCAGCCACGTGGAATGCCTGGAGCACTCCCTCCTCAGGGCCTTTGCACTTGCTCTTCCTCCCACTTGGAACATCCCTCCCAAGGTATCCTCATGGTTTGCTTCCTCACTTCCTTCAAACGCCATCTCACAGGTGAGGCCTTCCCTAACCGCCCAACATAAAACTGGTCCCCAATCCCAGCACTCTTCATCCTCCTCACCCTGATTTTTTGCTATAGCACTTATGATCAGACATACCACTTTTTTCCTTGGTTATTCGTTTATTTTTTATTTCCTGGCACTAGAATGTAAGCCCCACAAGGGCAAGGATTTTGCCTGCTTGTCCACTGCTCTGTCTCCAGTGCTTGATGAATGAGGACCGAATCACTCTTGCTGCACAGCAACCTGCTGTCTATCTGACCCTGGGCAGGAGGCCTGGCCTCAGGGGGGAAGGCAGTGGACTAGCGCTGCCCAGTGCGTGGTGTATCAAAGAGAGGCCTCAAGTGCTGGCACTGGGGAGGGGCGTGGGGCATGGGGTCCAGAATGCTAAGCCTCTGGAGATGAGTGGCATGGGCCCCCTCTCTTGAGGAGTGGCCCTTGAGCCCACCGGACAAGGGGAGTGGTCAGCTAGGGTCCCAAGTCCATGGCCTCCGTGGCCCCTGGGGTGGCCTTGCCAGGAGCTCTAAGAATGGGAATCAATGGAACCCCAGTGATTCTGTCGCCTCTACTCTTTGAAGACAGGTTGGAGGCAGGAGCTGGTCCCAAGTCAACAATAACAGTTATTTTGAAGTTTCTCCCCTCACAGATGTCAGCTGCTACCCCCAGACATGTCTCGTAGTGACTGAGTCCTGAGTCAGTGATGGTGGTGGGTACGTGGATGAGTGGCAGCTGAGCCCATTGATGGAGGGCTGAGACATCCTCCCCACTAAGGAACGAGCTAACAAACGCCTCAGTGAGGCGGTGATGATTAATGAGCTGATCAGCTTATTCTGTAATTGGGGAGTGGAGAAGGAGGGCAGGGGCATGATGCAGAGGGACGGAGGGCTGGTGAGATCTGGGAGGCTGGCTCCTGGTCCACCCTGAGGGACCTCCTCGTGTCCCATTTACTCTCACCCTAAAGTAAATGAGGAAGAGACTTCTTTAGAGGCTGTACCCTGATCGGGGCCTTTTAGCTTCTCCACTGTTTCTCCTCTCCTCCCATCTGTCCTCAGACCCCACACTCCCCAGGGCGTGAGGACATTCCAGGGATGCCCCAGACTCCCTGTGGGCATCTCACAACTCCTGCCATCTTTCTCAGCCCGGGATCAGCATGCTAGAAACCCCGTCACCACTCCGGCTAGTGCGGCAGTGTCAGAAGAGCAAACAGCCCCCCAGTCTCGGATATCCTTGCCCCCTTTAGCCTGCAGGGTCCTTGCCTAGGCCCTGACTCAGGGATTATAGCTGTGCTAACTCCCCGCCTCCCACTGCCCTCTCCATCCCTGGGAGGAGCGCCTGTCTTGTCTTTCCATGGCCTCTGGAGGAGTGGCGTTCTTTCATTTCTGCTGTCTTCTCTCCAAACTGGACCAAGACTTGTCTTTCTGTGTTTGTCTCTCTCTCTCTGGGGGACACCTCAGACTAGGCTCTGCAAGGACAGTGGAGAGCTTCCTCCCTCAGGCTGGGGCTCCCCGTGATCCTGCTGCGCCCGTCTCCTCAGCCGGGGAGAGCCAAAGATGCGGCCGTGACTCCCCTGAGAGGGGTTCCTGGAGATCAGGGCTGGCCCTTGTCCCCTAGATGAGACTCCCTGAGAAGAACGATTTCTCCCCTCCCTCTGAGCATAGGGTCCACGTCCCCTCGTACTGGTATCCTCTTCTACCCTGACGCTCAGCAGAGTGCCCTGGCCTTTCTTGGGATGTGAGGGGCCCGCGGGGCCTGACTGGCTGATAAGGAGCCATTTCCTGAGAGTGCAGGTGACTGAACCCATAAACAGGTGACTGAGGGGGCCCTGGACACTCCGCCTCAGCAGAGCTCTAAAACCAACACCCACGGCCATCTGTCCTGAGGGCGGAGGAGCGGGCCCAGAGCGGGGCCTGGACAAGATGGCCCCTCCCGCCCTCCTGGACTGATGGGACCGCTGGAAGCACTGGAGGCTCCAGCCAGGCCAGGGAAAGGCAGCTGGCAAGGGCTTTGTGGGAGACTCCCCAATGGCCCTCTCCCCTGGCGGGGCAGGGGGTTCTGCCGGGGTTGGTGTCCCAGGCCCCTCCCCAGCCTGGCCTCTCGGAGCAGGTGGCAGGCCCTCACTTCGCCTCCCTGCCCTGCTCCCCTTCCTGGCTCCTAGCCGCACGGTTAGCCCAGGCAGTGAGAGGGCCTCTCCCTGGGGTCTGCCTCAGCCTTTGAGAAAAAGGCTTTTTGAACCCTGGGCGACCTTGGCTATTCCCTCACCTCTCAGAGCCTTAGTTTCCTCATCTGTAATACGGGGATAAACGCAGCTCGTGGTGGGTTGTGCCTGAAATCACGCACTGCCCAGTGCACAGTAGGTGCTGAATAAACGCTAGTCCTTTCCTCTTTCCTTCAAAGGCCCAGGAGCCCAGTGGAGACTGCAATGGGCTGGGGACAGTAGCACGTGCTTGTGCAGTCCCAGCATTACTTATGCTCAGAAGACACCAGTGCCCTCAGTGACACCTGGATGAGGCTGGGGGCACACTGCCTTGGCAGGGGTCTCTATGCCAGGCCCGGCTGGACCCGGGTCTGTATGTGCCAAGCTGGATGCACAGATGGCAGACTCAGCTGCTTCTGGGGAGGAGACTGGCTTCTGCCTCTTCCTGCCCCATCTCCAATTCTTTAATGGAGAGGGATACAATGGGGTATCCAGAGAGACCTCTCCTCCAGGACATCATGAACAGCAGGTCAAGAGCCAAGGTCAGAGCTCCCATCTCAGCCTCCAGGAGAAAGAGACTTTCCTGACAGTCCTGTCACTCCTCTGCTCTTCTCCAAGGTATTGCCAAGCACGGGCTGAAAAGGTTGCCTTTTGGAAGGAATTGTCACAGCTCCCATAAGCTGGAGGAAACAAGTCCAGCCTACCGTCTCCCACTCCCACCCATGGACAGGTTTGGGAAGATGGACCCTCAACCCTGGTCTGCCCCAGGAGTCTAGATCCAAATGCTTCACTTCCCCAGGAGGCTAGACCTGCTGTGGGGGTCTGCGGGGTCAAGACAGAGTTCAGGCTAGGTACCCCGTCCAGAGGTGGCTTCCTCCTCAGCTCCTGTGAAGTGGAGGCATCATGCACTGTCTGGGTGTGGGCTCCGCGATCTAGCCGATCTAGCTGGGGTGGAGGAAAGGAGGAGGAAGGGCCCTCCCCCCTCGGGCTCCCCTCCGCCTTGGCCTCCCCCTCCCTTTCCAGGCCGGGATATAAGCCCCGCAGGGAAAGCTCTGAGCAGAGGAGGCCGCACTGCAGCAGCCTCGCCCTTGGGACTCCTCTTGCCTTCCACCTCCTGCTCATCTCCGCTTCGGGAGCTGTCGCTGTGAGTGGCCCGGGGCCCAGGAATGGTCTCCTGCTGGGGAACCCCGGCTGTTTTGCGGGGAAACTGAGGTTGGGAGGGTGGAAACTGGGACTGAGTGATGGGAAGCTGGATTGAGAGGGGGCCAGCAGAAGTGGGAAGGAGAGAGGCCCGGGAGCCCCCGCTGCCAGCATAGCTGTCTTCCTCCATCTACCGTTCTGGGAAGCGGCGTGTGGGGACAGGGGAGGCAGGTAGGGCTTAATGCCCCTCTGACAGAGGAGGAAACGGAGGCCAGAGACGGTGCAGTGAACACACAGTGAGCGGGTGGCTGAGCCTTGGTCGGGTACCAGCCCCAGGCAGGCCGCTGGAGCTTGGGCCTGACGGCAGAATCAGCCTCCCGCCGTCGGGATCGAGGCTCCGGGAGACCCACGCTCCAATGCCCGCTCTCCAGATGGTGCTGGTGTGCAGGCCGTGGCCCGCCATGGCCATCGTGCTGCTGGCCCTGCTCGCCTGCCTGGGGGCGCTGGCCGACGCCTACCCCGCCAAACCCGAGGCTCCGGGCGAAGGCGCCTCGCCCGAGGAGCTGAGCCGCTACTACGCCTCGCTGCGCCACTACCTCAACCTGGTCACCCGGCAGCGGTGAGCATGTGCCGGGCGGGCTGGGGTCCCCGGGCCTTCTGCCCTCCGCCCCACCCACCAGGGGGCGTGGCTAGTCCTGACCCCGCCCATCTCCGGCCCCGCCCCCAGGTATGGGAAACGGGACAGCCCCGAAGCTCTCCTCTCGAAACTGCTCTTCCCCGACGGCGAGGACCGCCCGCTCAAGTCGCGGTAAAAGCGTCCCCGTCGCCACACGCCCTGCGCCCCGGAGCGCGGCCTGGTCCAGCTGCCCCACGGAGCCCCAGCCCTGGCCCCGCCACCTAGTACTTTACCCCGGACCCATGGCCGGGCTCCAGATTCCCTTCCTTTCCCCCCTCCAGGTCAGAAGGCGCCTACGTGTGGTGACGACCCCCAATGCCTCCTGGGAGATATGCTAACGACGCCGACCTCATTTGCATATTTGCTCCTGACCCCGGAACGTGGACTCCTCTCCCTGCCGGCTGCGGCTGGGGAGGGTCCCGGGTGGGGTCCTCATGCCATTTCTCGCTGCTCCCGCCCTCCAGGTTGGAGGGCTGTGCGCGGTCCTCCCCCGGTCCCCAAATAAAGAGCAAATTTCACTGCAACGGAATGTGTGTTTTTGCGTTTCCTTTCCCTTCTTATTCGTGGAGGTGGCATCCAGGTGGGAGTGGAGGGTAGAGGCGCGAGACTCGGCACCTCAGACCAAAGGCGCCCCAGGTCAGGGCTGGGGCGAGTGAGGGGCTCCTTCTACTCTGAGCCAAGAGAAGACATTACCGCCCAGGCGGACAGTGGACTGCACCCAGACAAGGGACCTCTATGAAACTCTAGTCGGTGGAGGGGCCGGGAGGGTGGGGTCAGGATGAAAGTTCTTGAAAAGGGCCAGGGAGGAGCAGGAAGAAGAGTCATCCAAGAAGGAGGGTGGGGAAGGCGGAAAGGAGCATGCTAGGCAGCCTGGGAGGATAGATGGGGACAGAGCTGCATCCCCTCAAAGGTGAAGGCGGTTGGGGGCACACGCTAGGCACCAACACCCCAGGGGGGTTACCAAGGAGAGGTATTACTAGCCCCCAGGGCTGTAGTGGCTGGAGGTGGAGATGGGATCCAAGATGGGGCTGTGCAGGAAGAGTCATTGGGGGACGAGGCGGGGGTGTGTGCTGCGGGAAGGGGTCATTTCTAATATCCCCCATTCCCTGGGCAGGGGGAGCAATGGGAATGTGAAGGGATGGGAATGAAGAGTCCCCTGCGATGAATCGTGCATGACCACAGACAATTTCTGCTCTTTCCCTCATTATCCGCCCTCCCCCACCTTGCTGAATTCACACTCTGTGAGTAAGTCACTAATTGTGCCTTCCTGGTGACAGGCCGTGGGGATACCCTCCTGTGCACCCCCCCTTGCCCTGGACTAGAAGCTGAAGGCTGAAGGCACTTTGGATGTTCAAACTGGAGTCTACCCCAAATCCCTCACCACTCTGCACCTAGCACTGTCAGGAAGCCCTGCGCCTGGCTGCAGGGTGATCTCTGACACCCTTCCTTCTCAGCCTCTTTCCTCCAGGAAGCCTGCCTTGATTGTCCCTGATCTGTCCTCTTCCTGCCCCCTGTGGCTGCCCAGCTCCCATGGCCACTGCTCAGTTCTGTCCATGTTTCTTTGTCCTGGCTCCCCTCTAGGTCTGGGGATCCCCTGAAGGAAGGGCCTATGCCTCCTCCCTCAGACACGGCCTCCTCCGTCTGTGGGCTCTCTCCTAGGCCTCTAGTTCAGCAGGACCTGGCAGAGCCTGAGAAAGGGAGCTGGGGGACGAGAGGGAGAATCAAGTTGAGGCCAAAGGCCCAGACTCAGAGAGGGTAAGAAGGGCAGGAAGGCTGGGTAGTGTCATTTTGGAGCACGGGGGCCTTGCAGGACTATTTGCAATTAGGTGGCTCTGGGAGAAGACCCTAGAGCTGGCTCTGACATAGCTGCAGGAGAGGCCCCTGCTGGACACCACCTGCCCTAGGGGCCCATGGGCCTCTGCCTCCTGTTATCCCCTGCACTGCCTCCCAGGCTCCCTTGAGGTACGAGGTAGGGCCAGAAGGGCGAGGTGGAGGCGGGTCCCGGGCCTGGTGCAGTCATGACTATGCGGTCTCTGATGCTCTAAGCTTTTGCCCAGGCCACTCCCCATGCCTGCAGAGCCCTTTCCTTCTCTTTAGTTTGGAAAACCTCTTCAGGGTGGTGGTCACCTCCTCCCAGAAGCCTTTCCTTGTTTCTGAGGGTAGAGTTAGTTTCTCTGGCTCCCTCTCCTCATTGTCTGCGATCCACTTCCCATCTTGTTCCCCCCCCACCCATCTTCTCTTCTCCAATACCAGTCCCCTTGCACCGGGAGACGTGGGACGGGAGATGCAATGGCTGCCACGAGCTTTGGATCATTTTGTGGTTAGAGGAGTGGGGGGAGGTGTATCTGTGTTGGTGTCCGTGATCCCTTGTCTGTCGGTCTGCCTGGGAGAGCTGTTGTCAGTAGGAGGTTAATGGATGGTAGGAATTATGCATGACCACAGACAATTTCTCCCCAGCTCCACGCATCTGGTTGACCATCAGTGACGTGGGCTCCCCTCATGTTCACGTGGAGGAGCGTTGAGCAGGCGGTTAGTCCACTGCTGATCAGACTCACCCCATGTCGGGGCGGGAAGGAGCCTTAGGTGTAATATTAGTGATGACAACAGCAATGGCCACCTTTTTAAAAAAGCACACACTTCCACGCTAGACATTGAGCTATTTGTTCCACACACAGTCAGTATATTGCTAGGATATTGATTTGGCCTTGTAAACAGAGACAGAATTAACAATGGCTTGAACAAGATAGAAGTTTATTTCTCTTACATAAAACGCAAGTGGCACCTGGGGAGTTGGCAGCTCAGCTCCATGAGGGCATCCAAGGGCCCAGGGTCCTGTTTTGTGGCTTCCCCATGCCCTCACCTCCATGACTGAAGATGTTCAGCCAGAGAAGGGGAAAGGGCAGGCGTGCTAGTTACTCTGCTGTGTAACAAGTTACCCTAAAACTCAGCAGCTTAAAACAGCCTTTGTATTTCACTCACGATTTTGTGGGTCAGGACTGGGAAGGGCTGGACTAGGCAGTTGTCACTTGGAGTCTCTCATGCAGTGACAGTCAGAGGTTGGCAGGGGCTCCAGTCGTCAGAGGGCTCCACTGGGCTGACACCTGAGAGGACTTCCGCACATGCCTGGCGGGGGCTGCTGGCTGTGGGCTGGGAGCTTGGCTCGGGCTGTTGACCCAGCAGCTATGCATGGCCTCTCTGGTGTGATGTTCTCGGGGTAGCGGGACTTACACAGCAGCCGGCTCCCCCCAGACTGAGTGCGCCAAGAGAACCAGGAGGAAGCTGTGTTGCTGTCTTAGTTTTCTAGGGCTGCTGTGACAAAGTACCACAAACTGGGTGGGTTAAACACAGTTCTGGACGCTAGAAGCTGAAACCAAGGTGTTGGTTCCTTCTGCGGGCTGTGTGGGAAGGGTCCGTTCCAGGCCTCCCTCCTTGGCCTGTAGACGGGTGCCCCCTCTGTGTCTCTTCACATCATCCACGCATGTCCATTTCTGTATCCAAATTTCCCTTTAATAAAGACAACAATCATATTGGAGTAGAGCCCACCTACTCCAGTATGGCCTCGTCCTAATCAATTACATCTGTAACGATCCTATTTCCAAATAAGGTCACATTCTGAGGTGCTGGGGGTTAGGACTCCAATGTATGAATTTTGTGGGGACCCAATTTGACCCATATAATTGCCTTTTATGACCTAGCCTCAGAAGTCACATAGCATCTTCCACCATAGTCTACCGGCCAAAGAAGTCACAGGTCCAGCCGCAGTCAGGACGAGGGGACACAGACCCCATTGGAGAACTCTGTGTGGGGTGGGGGGATTTTTCTGGTCTTTGGTGCAGTTTGCCACAGGAGGGCGCGTCCGCTCCTGAAAGCAGAATGGCACAGTCATTTAAACTCCCATCTCATTGATTAAAACTTCGTCACGTGGCCCCATCTCGCTGCAATCATAACCTAAAGATGTCTTCAGCTGAGTGGCCATGTGCCCGTCTCAAGCTCTCACATCATGGAAGGAGAGAGTGGATGTTGGGCGACTAGCATTACCTGCTGCAAACAGGATCTCCTTTGAGCATGATCTAGAAATCATTTGGTCCCATCCCTTCACTGAGCAGACTGGAATCTCGAGGCCCAGAGAGGGGCAGAGACTTGCAGGAGGCCAAATAGTTGGGGACAAAGGTAAGAGAGCCACTCCAAGCCAGCTCTGATTCCACTGACCGTTAAGTCTAAACTCTTCTATCAGAAACGCAAGGCTCCCCACAACACAGCGCTTTCTCCTCTCGTGGCATTTCACACAGTTCCTCACTGTGTGCTCCCGGATTGCTCAGTCCCACTGCCACCTCCCTACTTCTGTGAAATAACATTCTCCCACCATTCTTTTTTTTTTTTTTTTTAGGAAGATTAGTCCTGAGCTAACTGCTGTCAATCCTCCTCTTTTTGCTGAGGAAGACTGGCCCTGAGCTAACATCCATGTCCATCTTCCTCTACTTTATACATGGGACACCTATACACAGCCTGGCTTGCCAAGCGGTGCCATGTCTGCACCCGGGATCTGAACTGGCGAACCCTGGGCGCCGAAGTGGAATGTGTGCACTTAACTGCTGCGTCACCGGGCCGGCCCCTCTCCCATCATTCTTGAAGGCCACCTCAAGCCTCATGTCCTCCAGGAAACTTCCTGCCCCGCCCTGCCCTGGTATATCTATAGCCTGAATCTGAGCCTTCACACAGGACTATCCTACACCATGAGCCCCTCGAGGGCAGAGACCCCAGAGTTGGTGTAGTGGCTTCCAAGACAAAAGTTTGGCATTTGAGTCCCGTCTCTGCCGTTAATTGGCTGAGTGACTTTGGCCTAGACATTTCATTTCACTGCATGTATTTCTTCCCTGGTTAAACAGGATACTGACACCTTAATTAATAATGATAGTTCACTGCTTTAAGGCTCAGAGAGATCATGTAAGTTGCCAAAGGTCACACAGCTAATGAATGGCAGAGTAGTGAGTAGTGGAGCTGAATCTATAGTCCGGATCAGTCTGGCCCAGCCTGGCCCGTGTGTAACCCTTGTAACCTAGAGCCCCACAGGTTCCAAGGAGCACTGCATTTAAGGCACAGCAGCTCCACACCAAAAGCAATGAAGGGACCTCCAGTTTTCCCCCCAGTCCTCAGGAGACATCACAGATCCATCCTAAGGTCTACAGCAATGCTTACTAAAATGCCCCTGCTTTTCCTTTACTCTCCTGCTCACTGCTTACCCATCTCAAGACTGCTCTGGTACCTCTCCCTTTCAAAAACCCCGAGGGACAAATTCCCTTCCTTCCACACCCAGACCCCATGGTTCCCTTCCTCCTCAGTCACCCCCTCCCCAACACTTTCTTTCGTAGATTGGTTTAGCTTCTCTCTTAGCAAGAAAGAGGGCTTCCTCTTTAAAGGTTTGTTTTTGCAGGCACTGTGTGCAGGGAGGGAGAAATATTGAGCACCCCTGGGCCTGCAGGGGGCCCTGGCGGCAGATGGAGTCCCCAGGGCAGAGGGAAGTAGGGGCAGAGTCCAGTCTCCAAGTTAGTGACCTGAGGCCCCAGTTGGGCCTGAGCTGGTCCTGAGCTGGCGGGATACAGGCTCAAGGTGTGTGTGTGTGTGTGTGTGTGTGTGTGTGTGTGTGTGAGACGGCTATCCTCAGCCCAAGGGACCCCAAGGGTTCCTGGCATCTGGGGGAAGTTGCCCCAGCCTTCCCCACCTCTGCTGCTGCCACCCAGTGTGGCAGTGAGACGTTGGCGTAAGAGTTGGGCCAGGCTGCTCTGGAGACACACTTGTGAGAGGTGGGTGATGGAGGACATGATGTCGGTCAACTTCCTGTCCTTGCAGTCCCACGTGTGTGGACCCCCATTCCCCTTGCTACTGCATACTCACCTTCCCTCTGTGACCCCAGGTGTTTCTGGGGTGTTCCTTCCCCAGCCTCATCACACCCCTCACTCCATCCCCAACACTGCTCAGTGGCAGCCTCCTGTCCCAGAGGGTGTGGGTTTGGGCAGGGGAGGGGGACCAGTATCATTTTCACTTGGTCCCTCTGCAGGTAAGCACTTGGTGCCTTCTCCGCACAGGGCTCCATGGCGAGCCCCAGGAACACATGAAGACGAGTGAGACGCAACCGTTGCTCAGTTCTGGACATGGTCATATAGTTTAGAAAGCACATCCACTAGCTCTTCCACCTCGATTGTCACAACATCCCTGAGAGGACCCAGAGGAGGAATCTGTTGTTTGCAAAGGAGAAAAATGAGAGCTACAGGTTGAGTTGTCATTGTGGAGTACCCGTCATTTCTTAGGCACTGACAAAGCTGTTTACTTCTGTGACAAGATCAAACTATAAATGGCCCCAGCACTTGAGTCAATCCCCAGATCTACCATCTGTCGACAGGAACTCGTTCCTGACGCGGGTAGTGGCCGGAACATGTCCCACCAGGCTACAGTCCTAAGGGAGCCCAGAACCTTTGGGCTGGGGTTGGAGCCTGTCGCCCCCTGGTGGCAGGCTGCAGTCTCTTCCGGCCTCACCAGAGGCGGGCCTGGGACCAGCCGCTAATCCACCACCCTTGTTTTGCAAGTGGGAACCGAGATCCAGAGAAGGGCTGGGGCTTGCGGAGACAGATGGACCTCCATGTTTGCTATGTGGAATGAAAATTGTTGTCAGGTGAAGCATTATTGTTCTTCTTGTTACCAGAAATCAGAACTGAGAGGAACACGGCGGAACACTGATGTTTACTGAGACTTCCTTATCCTATCTTGAGGAAAATCAAAGCTGAGATCTCTGCGGCATCACCTCTGGTCCTCAGCCCCCAAACTCCTCTCCCAGCACACAATTTTAGTTTCCTGATCTGGGACAGCAGGGGTGAGAGGTCCTTTGCTCCCTACTCAGGCTTCAGCGTGTCATTCAGACACAGCCCGTTCCTACTCCCTGGCCTGACTGGGGAGGGGGCTGCGAGTTGGGGGAAGGGACCCTGAGCAGGGAGAATCAGAGACTCCTGGTGGGGCGGGATGGTGGGGTTGGAATCTGAGCCAGAACTTGAGTCCAGACAGCTGTGTGATCTTAGGCACGTGTCTTCACCTCTGTGAGCCTCATGTTTCTCAGCCCCAAATGGGAAATTATAGCAATAATTTGACAACCTCACTTAGAGAGTCCAGATTTTGGAGTTAGACTTTGTTGCAAACCGTGGATCTCCCACTGACTGCTTATGTGGCTTGAGGCTAGTTACTTAATGTCTTTGAGCCTTAGTTTCTGAATCCGTAAAACGGGTTGTTGTAGGGACTCAGCGAGGTGATGAAGCTGGGAGCACTTTGGAAAACTCAAAGATTTACAAGTGACGCTGGTTTTTATCACTCCCCTGGAATGGGGGCTCTGGGAGATGGTGACTAGACAGCGGCACCCCCCATTTCCCCCGAATGCAGGCACATCTGTTCTCATTCTGCAGCCTGTGCACCAGCCAGGGAGTGGGTTTCTCCCTGTCTGGGTCCTCTCTCCTTTCCACAATGCCTAGTGCCTGAGGCATCTCCCTGTTCCCACCTTGTTCGAATCACAAATTGGAGCGGAAGTCCTGAGTCTCCATCCTTCATCCCTGGAGTCTCAGAGCTGCAGTCCCAATCTTCTGCCTGAGGAGTCCGTTTGATAATTTGGGTTGATCCTTGGGAGGCAGGAGGAGCTGTTCTGAGGCTGCGACCAGAGCCTTTTAGCCATCCTTTGGTCCCAGAACTCTGTCCTTCTTGGACCAAGCCTGCACGGGTGCCCAAAGGCAGATGAGGGGCCCACAGCGGACTTTCATCAGGTTCACTTTTACCTGTTACGCCGCTGGTCTGGCACCCATGACACTGCCTTGTCCCCTTCCTGTCCCCAGCCCCAGCGCTGGTGTTACAGGTACCAGGGAGACGGTGGGAGGAGGGGGTGAAGGCTGGGGAGTGAGAGAGGCTGACAGGAGGCGGGGACTCTGGGGGGCTGAGGACTATAAAGGGGCACAGCCGAGGGCAGGGGGACCCATCCAGCCTGAGGCAGGCACCGCTTGGCTCAGTACCTGCTTGCTCAGGACTCAGGGTAAGTGGGCTCAACCTGCTCAGGGATCTGGGGGGCTCCTGGAGCTAGGGCCTGGAATGGGGGCAAGGAATTAGTGCTTTGCAGGGCTGGGGGCCTTGAGAGGCCTGAGGTCCTGCTTGGGTCTGGCTCTACATCTGGACAAATCTTCACCCCAGAAGAGCAGTCTGCTGACTAGAGGACCATGAACGTGTATGGGGAAGGGGTGGTGGCTGTGAACACAAATGTGTGAGTGACTGTGACCCTGTGAGTGACTGAGATCCGTGTGTGTGGCTGTGCCTGTCTGCCCAGGGTGACATGGGCAGCAGTGTCTTCTCCAGGACCTGCATCTGCATGTCTACCCCTGGAGGTGGGGTTGGGGGGGCAGACCCACAAGGAATGGATTTGTGTCCTTTGGTTCACAAGTTCGTTCTGTGCCCCCACCCTGTAGGTGAGCTGGAGTGCCCCTATTTCCCACCAGCCCCTTCCCTCCAACTCCCACCCCACATCTGCCTCCTAAGAGCCGTCAGCCCTGCATGTCTCCTGCCCCATGTCCCCACCCTCTCCGCTGCACTCTTGTACTTTGCCAAGGCCCTGGCTGAGCTCTGGCTGCTGTGCTGCTCGTGAGAGGGGGCTGGCTGTGCTCCCCAAGGCAGAGTCTAGGAGGTGGGGGGGTCAGGTCTGAGTAGCCCTTTGCTCTGCCCCTTGGTCCCCAGGCATGGAGAAATGGGTGAGGGGCTAAAATTCCGGGTGGGTGGGCTCTATTCTGCCTTTATCCCCCCACTTCTTGCTCCTCAGATGGCTGCCGCAGGCCGCTGCCTCTCCCTGCTGCTCTTGTCCACATGCATGGCTCTGTTGCTGCAGCCACCACTGGGTGCCCAGGGGGCCCCGATGGAGCCAGTGTACCCAGGGGACAATGCCACACCAGAGCAGATGGCCCAGTACGCGGCGGAGCTCCGCAGATACATCAACATGCTGACCAGGCCCAGGTGTGTGTGAGACAGAGGGACACAGATCTCAGCCCCTGGGGCCCTGGCCACCATCCCGGCCCCAGCCCCCTCCTTGGTCCTGGGAAAGCAGCGCATCTCTACTGACCGGGCCTGGGCCCCGAGTGGGATGGTGCCCAAGCGTAGGCAGGGGGCAGGTGAGCTGGTGCCTGGGCACAGCGTGTGCCCCAGCTGCCTCTCCCCCCAGGTACGGGAAAAGAGACAAAGAAGACACGCTGGGCTTCCTGGAGTGGGGATCCCCCCATGCAGCTGCCCCCAGGTGGGTCTGATTTCCAGCCCTGCCTGCCAGCTCCCTGGGGCTGAAACGGGGGTGGGAGAGGAGGCAGAGGTGGTGGTGGGGAGGACAGGGGCCCAGGGCTGGCCCGAGGGCATGAGGACCACCCACTCACACTGCCATGTTCTGCCCTCTCCTCACAGGGAGCTCAGCCCCATGGACTTGTAATGCCACCTCCGGCCTCCTCGGATTCCAAGGGCAGCTCTCCCCTTTGCACCCTTGGCTCCCACCAAAGCTTGCTCCCTGCTCCCACACAGGCTAAATAAAGCAAATCAAAGGCAGAGCCTCTGTGTGTGTGTCTCTGTGGACCCCTGGTGGGGGCAGGAGGGGCCACACGCACAGGAAAGAAGGGGGGAGGGGAAGAGAATAAGCTAAAGGAGAGTGTCGTTAATGATCCAGAATGTCTGTACCATCATCGGAGCCATTCAGCTCATTCTCTCCACTTTACAGAGGGGCAAGTTGTGGCCAGAGGGAAGCAGGGACTCCCCCAAGGTCATTCAGCAAGTCAGTGAATCTTCCCATTTCAGCACCTCTGGCCCCTCCTGATCATCTCTCTCCGGACATAATTCCCCCTTCCCCGTGCCCCCCCCCCCCCCCACCGCCATGCTTTCCTATAGCCTGGGCAGTAGATGGAGTACTCATTTATACTAAAGTGTCTTGGCATGGGGGCAGGGGAGATGGCCCTGGTCCTAAGACAGTCACCAGTTGCATTGGTGGCATCAGAGCTGCCCTCCTCTGGGCAGGTCAGAGATGTGTCACTGTGCAAGTTCAGCTGGAGCACAGCTCATCAGGGGGCACAGGGCAGGACCCACGGAAGCATGGCAGGAGGAGGGGGGCTCTGATGGGGAGGGGTCTGGAGACGGGTCACACACAGACTGTTGGGAAAAGGAGCCTACTGTGTGCCAGGGGCATTGAATTCTCTCAACAATGCTGTGAGGAAGAGATTGCTATCCTCACTCTTCAGAGGAGGAAAGCAAGGCTCAGAGAGCTACAGCAGCTTGTCCAAGGTCCTGGAGCAGACGGCAATCTAATATAGAATTACAGCACTGGCTCTGGAGTCAGATGAACCTGGGGCTGAATCTGGGATCTGCCACTTTCCGTCTGTGTGCTTTTGGGCGGGGATATAACCTCACTGAGTCTAGACTCCTCATCTGTAAAACGGGAAGAATGATAGGGTTGTAGTGAGCACGACATGAAATGATGCATGCGAGACATTTAGCATGGCCCTTGACCCACGTGAGCGCTCAGTGAACCGGAACCTTTGAGGGGCAGCCTCGTGATGCAGACCTTGGCTGACCAGCTGTGTCCATGAAGCACGCTGGGAAGACGAGTGGAGAGACAACGTGCTCTTCAAGCATGTGAAGCTCCATCTTATGGAAGAGGGTTGGGGTTAACTCCATGTGGCTCAGGACGGGGCTCAGGAAGGCAGGCTTTCCGTGACTACACAGAAGCATCTTTGAAGAACCAGAAGCTTGGTGAGAACTTGCCCCGAGAGGTAGTGAACTCCTGGGAGGAGGAGCTATTGAAGCCGCTGCAGGAGGGGAGGCCGCAGGGGGTATGTGGCCTTTGGGGAGGAGGCTGGATTAACCTCCAGAGTTCTGACCACCTCCACGGGTCCAATCTGTGAATTCCACACTCCAGCTCTGGGAGGGCAAGGACCCGGATGCTGCCCTGGGGAGGCCTGCACTGTGGAGGAGTCCCAGGGGTGCCAGGGGCCTTCGCCAGCCCTTGCCCTTCTCAGGTACCCCGATTAGGTGGGGATGGGGTGGTGTGTGTATGACTAGGAGGGAGTGAGCTTGTTGCTCTCCTTTGTTTCTGGGGCTGGGAGCACCTGTGGGTAAGGGAAAGTCCTGGCAGGGGTGAGGGGGAGTGAGAGAATGAGAACCTTTCTGGTTCCTGGAATGGCTTCTCCTGCCTCCCCCCCCATGCTCTGCCTGAAAGGATGGGCCTTGTGGGTTTGGTGGATGAGAGGGTCCACTTTCTGGCTTGGCACCTCACGCTGACCCCATGGCAATGACACCACAATCATGTTTGCCCTCAAGTCCTGGCTGCTATGGTGTGTGCAAATAACCTGAAACTGGAGCCAGGCCCTAAAAGGCAAAGGGCTGGAGAGGATACAGCTCCCAGGAAATGCGCGGCTCAGGTGGATGCTTAAATCCAAGCTGGTGTCTGCAAAGGGGGCTCATTTCAGCAGAACAGAGTTGAGTTTGAATGATGGAGCCCGAAGTCCTAGAATTTTCTCTGGCAGTTAAGGGGATGGGTTCTGAGTAGGGAGAAGTGTAGACACTTCCCAGGGGCAGGAATCGGGACCCTGTTCTGGACATGCCTGCGTGTGAGTTGCATCCTGAGAGGGGCCTCTGCAGCTGAGGGCCTCTGCCCCCGCCCAGGCCTATCTGACTGCCATCAGCCCCTAGACGAGAGTGCCACCCCGCTCCTGGCTTCTGGGGGACAGGCCCTGGCTGGGCTCCTGCCCCTTCCCCTGCTCTGCTCACTGCCAGAGGGGATGAGAGGGCCCCGGAGGCAAAGGCACTTCTGTTTGTCGCTGTGCCACACTGACATCCCAGGCTGGCATCAAAGCTGCCCTGCTCTGGGTAGAAACTGGGAGGGAGGGGGTGGTCTGGCTCTGAGGTTGCTGGGACCTGCTTCTCTTCTGTTCTCCCTCTCAGTTAGAGCTCCCCCTCCCCCAACGGTGTGTGTTTGAGGTAGAGGAGAGGGAGGGGCTGAGGGAGAAGGCAGGGAAGACCCTGCAGCTGAGGTCTTTTTCTCCCACAGCGGGAGCTCTGGCGTCCCCTCTCCCCGCTGAAGAACAGGTCCCTTCCTGCCAAGGGCCCTTGGAAGCCATGGAAACAAGAGAGATTTTATTTCTCTTTATTGTTCTCACTGGGAAGTGGGGAGGAGTTAAGGCCTCTCTCAGAATACAAAGGGGTCGGTGGGCAGGGAGACTGGAGTTGAGCGTCTGGAGGTCAAGGTCCGGACTGGAGAAGGAAGTGGGGGGGGGGCCTATACCCCCGGCCCCCCAGGGCTTCCTCTCGCTCCCCCCCGACCCTGCCCCCAGTTCTGAGGCCCCTGACTGGTGCCCGCCGTGCTCAGGGTCTCCTACCTGGGGCCCTGGGAGGAGACTCATGGTCGGCTTTCCCGGTGTGCAGCGGGGGGGAGTTTCGTGGCGTTCGCTGGTGAGGTTTTTGTGGCGTTAGCGGTTTTCCTGTGGTTTTCAACATCTTTAGATTTCTTGGTGTCCTTAGACTTCAAGCTGGGGAACACGTCTTTGTAGAGGTCATGGGGCCGCTCAGCGAGCCCAGCTCGGGTCTGTGATGCGCGGGGAGGGGGTGCCAGGTGGCGTCCATTTCCTCCCCCACCCGTCCTCCCTCCCGCCCGCCCTCCGCCTGCCCACCTGCCGTTGAAGAACTTCTCCAAGAACTTATTGAACGGGCCGAAGCCAGTCAGCCATTCAGTCAGTCTGGGCCCGGGAGGATCTTCCAGCTGCAGCTCCTCCCCCAGGGCGCCCTCCGGCTCCAGCAACAGCAGCACCAGGCACGTCAGGGCTAGTGCGCACGCGCACCGCAGAACCGGAGCCTGGAGGCGGCGAAGCAGACCAAGGCGCGGGCGGTCATGTGACGCCCGGACCCGCGGCTTGTGGCCGGCAGGGCGAGCTGGGGCGCGGGGACCGCTCTGACCCAGGGACGTGTCTGCCTCTGGGACGTAGACAGGTGCACGAGCGCCGTAAGGGATGTCCAGGTGCCCAGGCCGAATGGTGCACCCCTGGACGTGCACAGGGATGTGCGCAAAGCACCGGATAAACGGGGACTCGGGGGATGGGGCTGGGGCTGGGGATGGACAGGGTGGCACATCCTGAGACGGACATAAGAGGACGGCCTAGAGCCATTGGTCACCTCCCTAACCTCACTGGCCTTTGCCGAAACTCCCTGCTCACCCTCCTCCAGCCTCACCCGCCTCCTTGCCGTTCCTAAAAATGTCAGACAGGCTGTTCTCTCTGCCTGGAATATCCTTCCTCAAGATGTACGCATGGCCAACTTTCTAGCACCCTTCAGACATCAGCTCAAAATTCGCCTTCTAATTGGGTCCTGCTCTGACCCCTGTTTAAAATTGTAATCCATCCCTTCCTCTTGCTCTATTCCCCTCCATTGCACCATCTAACGTATTATATTCCATACTTATTTTTTTATTGTCCTCGTCGCTCCCTAGCAGCACTCCCACAATATAAGCACCATTATAGCTGGGCTCTTTGCCTGTTCTGTTAACCGATGTATCACAAGCACCTGGAACAGTGCCTGATACTTGGTAGGTGCTCAATAATACAGGTTAAATGAATGACTAATAGTTGCATACAAGATGCCAGCCCAGGGATCTCCAAAAACACACCCAGCTGTGCACAGAGAATTTTGTGCCGGCAACACACAGTGAGTCACATACAATGATGTCCATACACATGATACACACCCCCAGAGTCCCCGAGACCCTTGACCCTCTCCTGGCCAGGAACTCCCCTCATCCGCAAAACCCAAAGCAGGGACAGAAACCCTAACAGCTGTCCTGGCCATCAGACTGGCAGAGGGGGCTGCCCCGACCTCTCTCCTTCGTGCCCTTAATACTCTGGGAGGGGCCCTTGGTGCCAGGCCCCCTTCCCCAAGTTCCTGGAGAACAGAGCTGACAGGGGTCCCAGACTCAGCCAACAGACATTACCATGGTGCTGGGCAGGTGCAGAGTGGCACAGCAAAAGGGCCTCTGGACAGGACCTCTGAGGCCCTTTATACTCTTCAGATCTGTGTCCTCTTCCTCTAAGGCTCTGCCCCTGATTTGGCCTCCTTCTCCTGCCCCTGTGTCATAACCTGGGAGATGGGAACAGGGAGAGGGTGGGGGTGGAAGCACACGGGCTGCTGGCTGTCCTGACCAGGGCACAGTCCCTGCCAGGGGCCCAGAGCATGGGTGGCAGAGGCGGGAGGCACTGGGGAGTAGGGTGACATTTTGCTCCGAGTCTTCAGCTCCTATGGAGGACCTGTCTCTGGGGCTGAGAGGGGCTGAGAGGGGCTGTGCTTTTCCCAGGGGCTATTTTCGTGGTTGGGAAGGGGGCCATGCTTCCCATCCAGCTGGATCCAGGGTTTCTCCTTTCCCTGCACGGCTGCTGTGGGACCTCAGCAGCCCTCTTCCTGGCTTCTAGGTCTTCTGGCATGGGGAGGGGGTAAAGCTGAGGTTTCTACCTTCAGGTGCAGGCCCTACTGCTCATCCTGGAGATTTTCCCAGCCTGCCTAGCCACTTTGGAGCCCCTGATGGATGACCGGCAGAGCCCTCTGAAGGGTGGTGGGTGTTGACTGCTTGAATAATGAACTTAGGCCCTTGGGCTGCCTTGGGTCACAGAGCTTTGACTGTGTGGCCTGTCAGGGGCCCTCTATCTGCTCAACAGTGCTGCTTTTCTGGGACAAGGTTGTGAAATGTGTGCTGATGCTTTTTCATGCCCACACCACCCCAAGAAGGGGCACAGTAGAAACAGCAGGGGCTTCTGGGTAGGAATCCTGACTTCATCACTTCCTGGCTGTGGGACCTTGATTAAGGGGCGTTATCTCCCCTGAGCCTCTGTCTCCTCATCTGTGACAGGCACCCATGGCATAGGGCTGTTGGGAGGATCCAGTCAGGTGACATAGCTCCAGCCTTTGGACAGCTCCTGGCACATGTCAGCTAATGAACATGTGTGAGCCCCTCCACTCCTGGATGTGTTCTTTGTCCCCATCCACACATTTTCTTGTGTGTGAATGGAAGGGATAAGAAACTCAGTGTCAATGTCACTGAAGTTTATGGCATAGCTCAATAGCCGAGTGAGACCAGGACTGCATTTCCATGGAGCCAAGACTCTCCGGAAAAAGAAACGGGATTCCTATGATAAAATTCCATAGTACAAGGTGGAGGGAGAGATCCAGGGGCCAGTGTACCCCAAATCCCAACAAACAGGCTACCATTTATTCCACTTAGGCACAAGCCCAGTGCTGACACCCCCATCCCAGAAAGAGCTCAAATGATGTAGCCTCGTGCAGCTTTGGCTGTGAGAAGCCAGGCTGCCTTACAAACCCTAGGCCACCTCCACGGGCATCAAGATCTCAGTACCTCACTCTTCCACGCTTACTCACTTATTCCAGGAACTGCCAAGTTCTGAGGGATAGTGCTCAGCGACCCTCCTTCCTGGCCCAGAACAAGAGAAGATGCTTGATGGGGTGAGCAGGTTGGGGTAGGAGGCACAAAGGCCTCACTATTAATATCAACAATAATAGCTCTATGACTATATAGTTACACGCTAATAACTGACCCATCGTTGCACTTGCTCAGGGCCAGGTACTGGGAGGAGCATTCTGTTGCAGGATCGTCTCTAATTTTGATGACACTTGTAACACATCATTAACTCCTTTTGCCTTTGAGGAAACAGGCTCAGAGAAGTTAGGAGACCTACTGAAGATCCGTGGGGCTGAGATGCAAGCTCAGGATGAGATCTGGAGAAGCAGTCCCACCTTCTCGGAAAGCTACCCCCAGCCAGTTCCGTGCCTCTCTGTTCTTCATGCCTCAGGCCATCTGCACTGCTCAGTCCCCCTCCTTCGCCTCCAAGTCCCTTGGCCCATCAGCCGCTCATGACTCGGCAGGGCTGCTTGCTATGCTATGTGGCCCCTCCTCCTGCCCCCTCTCCCTCCATCTGCTTGGCTGTGTTCCTCACAGGAGCCTTTTTGAGTGAATTCTTCTCTGCTCCTCTAGGTCTGGTGGTCAAGCCACAGGCATTGGCATCAGACTGACCTGGGTTCCAGGCTGGACATGGCCACTTGCTGGCTGTGTGTCCTCAGACAAGTCACTTTGCTTCTCTGAGCATGGTGTCCTCAGCCATGGGGGAATGCTAGAGCTGGAACATGGAATTATTGGAGGGCAAAGCTGAGAGAAAGGTCCTCAGGCTTCCAGCCTCAAAGTCTTCTTTGAATTCCTTGAGTTCTTTGGCTTCAGCTGGCTTGCGCTGGGTTTTTACTTGCTCCCAAAACACAGCAAAGCAAACTGGAAAGCCTTTGACTAATAAAGCTTCTGTTACTCCCTGGATTATTCGGTCCAACCTTCTTAGTGTGATGTTTAAGGTCCTTCACAATTTGACCTCAGCCCACTTAAAAAAAAAAGCACCTTTGAAAACAAAGTAGTATGGAAGTATAATTTACACACAGTAAAATTCACCCATTTTAAGGGTACAGTTGGATGAGTTTTGACATGTATGTAACCACCCCACAGTCAAGACACAGAACTTTTCCATCCCCCGAGCACGTTCCCTATTGCCCGTCTCCCATTCATCCAGCCCCCGCGGCCACTGATCTGGTCTCTGTAGATTAGTTTTGCCTGTTTTAGAACTTCATATAAATGACATCAAACAGCGTGTTCTTTTTGTGTCTGGCTTCTATCTCTCAGCATAAGGTTTTGACATTTCTCTGTACTGTTAGGCACATAAGTCGTTTATTCTCTTTTATTGCAGAGAAGTACTGGTCCTTTGTGAGGAGGCCCCGCCGTTTGTTTATCTCGCCCCTGTTCTGGACATCTGCCTTTCGACCCACTTTCTTTAGCCACATCTGCTTTTCTTCCTCCCTCGTTGCACCTGTCCGCCCTCCAGCTTTTAGACTCCAGTGGCTCCTGCACAGCCCTGCACCTCCGCATCCTCCAGCCTTTGGGCCACTCCTTCAATCTGGAACGAGCGCTTCTGTTCCTCTGCCTGGCAGACTCCCTCAACCCCGGGGCCCAGTTCCAGCCATTCCTCTTCTACGATGCCTCCCTGGTCCCCTCCCTGCCCTGCCCTGGGCTCCTGGGGCTCTCGTTCCACTTGGGTGGCTGTGATGACATTTATCAGGTCTTCTGCTGGGCCAGACTGAACTCCAGGAGAGGGAACAGTGCCTTACTCACTCCGTGTCCCATGGACGTGGCCCAGTGCCTGGAATAGAATAGATGCCTGAGCACTGTCTTGCCTGAGAAACAGACTCTATAAAATCAGGATGTGGATTTTCACTTCATCCTGAGGGGGATGAGGGAAGGCAGGCGGGTCAGCTCCCAGCTGGGGCCAAAACCGTCTGGGGAGGGATCAGAGAGGCTCCGAGAGAAAGGAGGGAGTCAGTCTTTGAGCCCAGTTCTTCCTGCCTGAGCTTGGTTGGCACATCCAAAGCCCCTTCTCCCAAGCCTGAGACCCCGCCCAATGGAGACAGGCCTGGGTCTCTCCTCACAGCCTTTGGGTCTGAGAGCCTTAGACTCAAACCTTTTGCCCCAGTGAATGATTTGGTCTAACCCTTGGGAGGCAGGAGGGGCTGTTTCCATGCCTGGGACCCAGAGGGTCAATCTTCCTGATGTCCTCACACATCCCCCTCTGTCCCGCCCTCACTCCTAGGCCACAGGCCTGTACTTGATCTGGCTAAGCCTTTTGGCTGGATCTCGAGGCAGAGTGGGGGTGTGGGTATGCTAAAAACAGCTCTTGTCTTTGCAAAGGGGAGTGGTCTGGAAAAGTCCAGACTAGGAGTCCTCGGGGGCCACTTGACATATTTATTGCACAGTATTTAATGAGCACCTGTCCTCCTGGAGGGGCTGCAGGCGCTGGGGACACAGCAGTGAGCACAACAAAGTCCCCTTCCAGGAGCTTCCATTCCACATACACCCCCTTTTTGGGGGGTAAAAGTTTTTATGAGATATAGTTCATATACCATACAATTCACTCACTTAAAGTGCACAATTCAGTGGCTTCTAGTATATTCCAAGAGCTGTGCAACCATCGCCACAATCAATTTTGGAGCATTTTCATCTCCCCAAAAGGAAACCCCATGCCCTTTAGCAGTCACCTCACATTGCCCCCAGCCCCAGGCAACCAGCAGCCTACTTTCTGTAGAGATATGTCTATTCCAGACATTCCATATAAATGGAATCACATAATACCTAGACTTTTTGTGTGTGTGTGTGTGAGGAAGATTGGCCCTAAGCTAACATCTGTGCCAATCTTCCTCTGTCTTATGTGGGACGCCGCCATAGTGTGGCTTGACAAGTGGTGCTAGGTCCATGCCTGGGATCCAAACCTGCGAACCCTGGGCCGCTGAAGTGGAGTGTGCGAACTTGACCACTACGCCACCGTGCGGGCCCCTAATGTGTAGTCTTTTGTAATTGGCTTCTTTCACCTAGCGTGTGTTTTCAAGGTTCATCCATGTTGGAGCACGTGTATGAAGTTAGACGGGCAGTTCAGAAGACCACCTTCACTTCTGATACCCACTGCAAGTTCACGTGTCCCTAAGACCACCATTAGAGTTGATGATTTGCTAGAAGGATTCACAGAATACAGGCAAGCTGTTTTACTCATGATTATTGTTTATTGCAGCTAAAGGATACAGCCACAAGAACAGACATGTATGGCAGAGGCCAGGAAAGTTCCAACCATGGAGCTTCCAGTCGTCATCTCTCACGGGGTTGTGGACAGCATTACCTTCCCAGCAATGATATGTGACAATATGCATGACTGCTGCCAACCGGGGAAGCTCACCCGAGCCTGGGTGTCCAGACTCCCTCATTTATTGGGGCCCCTTCACATAGGCGTGGTTGACCACCCACATGGCTGATCTGTCTCCAGTCCCTCTGGAGGTTGAGGGCACTCAGTGCAGGGGAGAAGAGAAGGTCCAAAGAGAAGTTCAGGCCTCCAGGTCATAGTCTTTTCAGAAAATCCACTTGGGCCCTTGGATTATGGCAACCCAGTTTCTGACAGCAGGGACTCAGGGCTTGGGTGGGGGGATGCTGGGTTACTCTGGTCAGGCCCTCCTCCAAAGAATTAAGATCCCAGTGCATAAGACAGGGAGATAGGAGTGAGAGGAAACATGGTGCGTGGTGGGCTAGGGAGGAGCGTTCAGGAAAAGAGATGGTCAGTCCTGGGAAGGGCAGTGAGGGGCCCAGTGAGACTCTCTCACAGTGCTTGGGAGCCCCCTCCCCCACCTCCTATCCCCAACCCCAACGCTGGTTCACGCAGGGAAGCGATGGCATCCTCCCTCCTGGCCCCCCGAGGCTGAATGCTCACCACTCCAGGGTCCTGGGTCTGGCTGCCCAAGGATTCTGTGGTGGACTCAGGAGGGGAGACCTCCAGCACTAGACAAACTCCCCAGGTTTTAACTCTTACCAAGAATGGGTCATTTTTGGTAACTGCAGTGGGGGAAGCAGGAGTGGGCTGCTGGGGAGGGGAGCTCAGGATCCCACAGTGGCAGAACCCAGCAATTCCCTACATCACACACCCACCCCCACACCCCCACACTGGCTGTGAGTACAGACTTGTGCATATGCACAGACACAGCATATTGCTACCCTCATATGTGCATCTGTGCACACAGACACACAAATGCATCATGAACACAGTCATGCACATGTAAACACATACCCACAGATGTGTCCTTGCACACACCTCGGGCACACTTAGACCCATGCTTGCTGTCTGTGTGTGCCAGTGCACACCTCACAGGTTTCTGCCCACCTGGCTCAGGAAGGCCCAGAGCTCCTAAGGGGACGCTGCCACCTGAGCACTTCTTTCTGCCTACCCCAGGGCTGGTCCTTTGGGAGGGTGTAGGGGTCAACCAGAAGGGGGAGTGCCCAGGGAGTTCCTGCCATCAGCAGTGACTGTACCCTCCTCTCCCTGCACCTCCATCATAGGCCCTGAGGCCTGCTGCCAGGACCTGAGCACTCCCAGTCGGCTTTGGGTGATGGTGGCCACCCCCCCACTCTCTGTATTGGTGGGGGTGGGAGGGCAGCCGCTGCAATGGATCTGGCCTGGAAAAGGACAGTGGCGGTGGTGACGGGCACAGATGATCTAGACTTCTCCCTCTCCCAGGGCCCCACCTACTCCCCACGCCAGCACCTCGGGACAGGCAGCTGGAGGTGGAGAAGCCAGAGGGCTCAGAGCCCCTGTGGGATGGGCAGGAGGTCACCGACTCTGCCCCCAGGCACCTCAGAGAGGACAGGTGCACAGGGCGGGCCCAGGGTGGCTAAACCCCAATGCAGAGGGCAGGAGAAGATCCTGGGGGGAGCTTGGAGCTGAGCAGTTGGCGCCAAACAGGGCTGGAGAAAAGAGCTGTTGCTGGGCAGTGGCGCAGGGGAGGGACAGAGAATGGCTCTGGGACTGGGACCTCCCTGCATTCCCAGGATGGGTGGCCAGGCCCTCCCCTCCCCCCACCATGGTTCACAGAGCACTTTTGTATGGGTTATCCCCTCAGGTCTACACGGAACCTGTGGGTGGATACTGCCCAGCCCAGGCCTGCCTGAGGCCACTCAACAAGTTGTCCCAGTGCTCTCCACAGTCCTTGGCTGTCCCCTCTGTCTCTGCCCCAACCCACTCTGTAAGTGTTCCCTTGGCTCAGGGCAAAGGGGGAGGGAAGCAGCACAGGGCGTGTGTGTGTGTGTGTGTGTGTGTACATGCAGCCCTCCTCCAGGTCACCAGTTCAAGTGGAGACACTCTTCTCTCCTTTCTTTCTGTCTCCAAATAGCAACTCAAGTGCCTCCTATAGTCCCCAGGGCATCTACTCCCACTGTCCGGAGCCTCCCTCCACTCCCTCACCTTTGGCCCCCACCCTTGCCCTCTCCAGAGTCTACAGGGGTGCTCCAAGGCACAGTCGGCTTGGGGAGGTCTCAGCAATGGGCAGGGGCTCATTGAGATGGCTAGCAGGACGCCCTTTCACTCCCAGGGTCTGCCCTGCCTTTTGCAAGCTCTTCCCCACTCTGGCGATGGGCTACCTGTTGCTGGCTCCCTTACATGGCGCCCACAGCGAAGCCCTTGGCACCTCAGTGGGGGCACTGGAGGGAGAGGAGGACAAGAGAAGTGGGTGGCTCAGATAGGGCTGGGCAAGATGCCACTAATGGGTGTGTGGGCAGCGGGAAGAGGGCATGCTATCCGTACCAGATACCTGGGGCTCCAGAAGCCCTGGGTGGACCCCCACCTTCCCCAGAAGGACCTGAGGTCAGTTAAGGGCACATCAGACAGCCAGAGAGAGACTAACTACCCACTGCCAAGCTGGCACCTAGCTAGAGCCTGCTTAGACCTACTCCCAGAAGGGAAGCACATTTGTGGAGCAGCTTCTGTGTGCCTGGCACTGTGGCGGCCGCTCTACATCTGTCCTCTCCCAAGGTGGCGGCTGTTAGCCCCATTGTACAATGAGGAAATTGAGGCTCAGAGAGGTTATGTAACCAGCCTAGGACACAAACACCACGTGGCTGAGTCAGTATGTCAATACAGAATTGTCTGGTTCCAGAACTTCCCACTCCATGGGGTTGTGGCCGAGTAAAGCAGACAGGCAGGATGAAGCGTGAGTGGTGGGCTAGGGCTGGGGTTGGGGGACAAGGGCAGGGAGGCTGCTTCTGGGAGAGGTTTTGGGTCTCTGTCTTCTAAACGGGCAATCTGATGTGGGTGCAGGGCAGGCTAGTGGTGGTGGTGGTGGTGGTGGTGGTGGTGGAGGGGGTTTCAGGGTCTTGAAGGTTGTGAGGGGAGCAAGGGCCAGCACACCTGGCCCTCCAGGGGGGGTTTGGATTGGTGGTGGTGGGGAGGCAAAGCTACCTGTCTGGATGCCCTGTTGAGCCTGGGCTGGGGAGGGTGGGGATACAGCTTTTTCTTTAGAATTGTGGTTTCCAAAGTAAGCATGCACCTAGAGGTGCACAAGATGATCCTTTGGGGTGTAAGAAAATGCTGGCACTTCTGTTTATAGTTTAAAAACATATTCATTTTTAAATTTCCTTTTTTAAATGCATATTTTAGTTCAATAGCATAGATATAATAAAACATAAATGTAAACATATGTAAATATATATATACGCTCTAAGAGTTCCAGACTTTTTTCTACTGAGATATATAGCCAATAGAAAAGGTTTCCAGAACAAGACTGGCGAATCGCAGGGTGGGGGCGTGGAACCGAAGCGGGTGGATGTCCGGGAGGAAGATAGACTCGGGATAGCTGTTGGCGGCCCCTGCTGGGCATTACCGGAAGTGCAACATCACTCAAGACAGTCTGATCCGCTGGAAATTCAGAACGCCCGCTCTGAGTTGCATTTCTCTCGCGGCCCTGACTCTCAAAGCCCTAGGATGAACACCCACCAGAGGGAAACCTTGATTCAGGGGAAGCAGTGACACTGCCTGCACCCTTGTGACCTCTGAGGCGGAGGCAGGGTGGAAGACAGAGGGAGACTGAAGCTGGCACCTTGTCTGGAACAGAACAGGAGCATCCTGCTCTGCATTGAGAACTGTTTCTCTCCACTCTGTCACCTCCCCGGGGCTGTTGTAAAGAACCAAACAATTTATCAATCGTAAGGTCCTGAACAGATGTGATGGGCTGGCATTTTATAAGGCCCTTATTAGAGAGATGATTGCTGACTGACTAACTGGGGGAGGCAGCTTGTAAGAATAATGAATTGGGCTCCACCTCCCTAGTGGGCCAGAATCTGGGATCCCACCTTGTCTTGGGGATCCTGAATGGAATTGAAGGTTTGCTGCGGGTTGTTATGGGGTAATAGTTGCCTGACTGAGTAGTAATTAACATTGTGGAGGATTTCAAAATCCTTCCACTTCCCAACCAAATGCAAATAACTGAGTGATTCCCTGCCCAGAGGTGGACAGGTGAGAGTGGAGGGTGTCCTTCATCATGGGAAGGGGACTTCCTCCTGAGTTGAATTAGGAGGATCTTCTGACTTGAAGGCAGAGGGGGTTGGAAGCAGTGTGCTCCAGGAAGCCTCTTTGGTCCGAGACCGAAGCCTGCAATTCCAGTCCCCGCCATCTGGGGTCACTAGCTATCTTCTCCTCCCTCTGTTAAGGTGGAGGGCCCCGAAACCTCCGGGCTCTCAGTAGTTTGGCCTGGTTCTGTGGCTTTCTCCGTACCTCAACATATTCCTTCCCGAGTTCCGGGGCGAGCTGAATTTCTTGGGACCCGGGGACTAGTTCCCTGCTTCAGGGATGTATTCCGAAATCAAACCCATTTCTGAGATTGCCAAGCAAGTTTTCCAGGTGCAGGCCACTTCTGATCTTAGGAGCCCAGCTAGCAAGGAACAGGGATAACCCCTGCATATTCCAGAGGACAACTGGCGACGGGGAGGAGGGGGGACGACACGAAGACGACGACATCGAGACCGGAATAGTACCGCGGTAGGCCCCAAATGCGCAGCGCACTGAGCGAAGGGTGGTCTCCGGGCTGAATTTCCAGTATTCTGAGGCCATACAGTATCTTTTACTAGCAGGTCTGGGGTGGAGCCAGAGGCCGGGCAAAGGCGGGCAACTGGGTTTAACGCTTTATTTACTTCTTGAGATCGAACTCTGAGGAAGCATAGCGAGTTACTTCTTTCTGTATTCCATAGATAGATAGACCAGCTCGCCCGTGCAGGCTTATTGTAGGGTCTCGAACTCCTTCGCGAAGACGCTTCCCCTTTTTTTGCAAATTATTCTGGAGAATCTGGGATCCAAGTATCCACCATTCGAGTCCTTAAAAGGTGCCCCTGAGCCGGAGGCCCTATGGGGCTGGGTCTCCTGCTCCTTGGGGGTCTCCCTAAACTCCTCTGGTTCCCCTTCCCAGTTGGGAAGCACGATAACAGGGAAAGTGAGGCATGCCTGGGACTGGAACGCGGGTCCAAACTGAGAGAAGGGGGCGGAGTAATCTTTCACCATCGCCCTTTTAAGGGATCTCTGGGCGCCAAGGGACACCAGTTGGTACAGGTCCCAGTTCGTGCTTCCCCGAGTGGGAAGCGAGCAGGGGGTCGTGGGCTGTGCGGTGTCTCCCAAACCCCCACCTCCCCGCCTACCCACTAGCTGTTCGGAAAGACGACTTTCCCCGGGTCGTCCCACGGCGTCCACATCCCCCTCCCCCTTCTCTCCCCTCTCGGTCTCCGCCCCCTCGCGCAGAGGAGGCCTCTCCGCTTTAAGAGCCTGGTAGCGATTGACAAGCAATAAACGCGGAGCGCCGGGCTGTGCTGGAGCCGCCGGGAGATAGGGGCTCCCCCGGGCGCAGGTAGGCGCCCCCTGGTCCGGTACCCACCCCAGGTCCCCTGTCTCCTCTTCATCCTTGCACGGCACTTGGGGCCCTATTCTCTGGGTCCAATCTCCCCCGGCCCCTTCTCTCAGGCCCGTCCCCTCCCTTCCCACCTCCCGCTCCCCCCTCCCCTTCCTTGGGTGCTCCGAGAGAGAGACCAAACCCGCTGCCCATTGACGCTGGCCCCCGCCCCCGCGGTGAGGGCTCCAGAGTGACGTAGGGCGCAGAGCTGGTGAGCTGTGCGGAGCCTGGGTGTCCGCCCGGCTTCTCCAGGCGCTGAGCGCATTCGGGGGACTTTGGAGCCGGGCATTACGTAAGAACCGCGCTGTTTGCGCTTCCGGGGGGTGGGGGCGCGAGACAGGGGTTTCGTGGGTCCCCGTGGCCCCGTTGTTCCGTTGGGAGGCCAACACCTCAGTCTTCCCTGGGAGGGGGTCCCGGGAAGGGGTGCGCTCCTTCTTCCGCCTCTCAGGCTGTAGGGGGGTCGGGTCGGGGTCGGGGGCCAGGGTTAGGGTCTGGTGACCTGGGAGGGGATCCATGCCAGGAGCGAGGAGCCAGGGTCGGAAAGTTAGGTCAACTAAGGGGGCAGAGTGAGGACGGGGGCGGGGGGGACAGCCATTCAGTGACCTCATCCCCCTGGTCTCCCGCGGGCGCGCACGCAAAGAGCCTTCTTTGATGGCTCGCTACACGCCCCCCTCCCCCCAGGTCCTAGCGCCCAGCGGGTTAGGGCTGCGCTCCTGGGGCGGGGGCGATCTCATGGTGGGTGCGTGGAGGTCCGCCCGGCCTCTAGACCCCCATCCTTCGGCCCTCAGTCTAGCTACCCCTCCCCATGAATTGTCGGTCTTCAAAGCGCCTTTGTCAGACCTTTCTCCTCTGCATCTCTTTGTATGTGTATTGATGGAGGGGTGGGTGTGAGGTTGGAGGAAACCTCCCCCTCTCACGCTGGCCTGCATCACCTACCGACCCTGGGTGATGTGGATAGCCTGGAGGTAGGGGTGAGAGGGCACCTGGGCCCAGGCTTTTGGAAGTCGAGGTGCAGGTTCCCAGATGCCTGGGCCCCTGACCTTGGCACGGAGCCAGGCTGGCTCGCCTGGCACTGCTGTTCTCCTGTGGGCAGAGCCGGGCCCCGCCCTCTCAGAGGCTTGGGTGGGGGTGCGGCAGAGCTAGCTGATACCGTGGGAACCGACTCCCCAGGGAGAAAACTTGGGCAGGCTGGGCGAGACTTCTGGGGACAGGATCCCGCCTGCCTCTTCCCTCCCTTCACCCTCTAGAGAAGGAGGCTGTCAGGAGTCCCCTCTGACTGCCACTACCTCTGTCAGGGAGAGCGCAGGTAGCTAGGAGAAGGCTTCAGGCTCCAGTTCGCCAGGACCTGGGATGGGGAAGGAAGGGTTCCCTCCTGGCAGCTGTCTAGGAATAGGGACAGCAGACGTTGGCACCGGAGGCACTGGCTGGCACAGTAGATCCTGAGCGTTTCTCCCAGCCTGGGGTGCTGGCCTGAGGGGGGGTGCCCTTCCTCTCCTTGAAGGCTCTCTCCTTTCATGTCCTCAGGGGCAGATCCTGGAGGAAGGGGAGCTGTCCCCTCACCTTTGTAGTTTCTGCTACCTGGACTCAGGTGACCAGCTCATGTCTGGGAGGGGGGTGGGAGCAGAGAGAGTTTTATTAAAATCAGGTAGCGGTCCCTCTGGGGAGAATCTTTTTTTGTGTGGAGATGAAGTTGCAGCTCCCCCACCTCCAGGGCCCAGCAGGCATTCAGTCCTAAAGTGGGCACTGCCAGCTGCTTCCCCCCACACCCCCACCCCTGCTGTGAGCCACTGCCTCCTGTTGTTATGGCAACTGGGAATTAGGGTTTTCTCCAACAGCACAGCCCAGGAAGGCAAAGGGAGGAAGGGTGGTGGGTTACCCCCTTGCCCCCGCCCCTGGAGAATGAGGGAGCCAACCTCAGCTTGGGAAGGCCATGGGATGGGAGCTGGGGCTGTAAACTCATGGCTGGTTCTGCCCAGAGTCCCCTGCTGTCCTTGTCCCAGCTCTGGGCTAAGAAGGGGTGAGGGGAGAATGAGGAAGCCAGAGAGGCCTTGGGGAGGTACGACACCATTTCTCTCAGCCAGATGGACAAGTGTTTGCGGAGCATCTACACTGTGCTGGGCCTAGGATCCAGAGGCAAATAAAACAGGTGTAGCTCTTGACCTCATGGAGCTTACAGTCTGGGAGTACCCATCTTTCCTGCTTTTGACTCAAATTCTGGACTCCTGTACCCACTTCCTCTCCAAAAAAAAAGAAAGAAACAAACAAACAGATGGCAGGCAGAAACACTTAATTATTTTTGAGAGTCATAAAGCCTGGGTGTTCATTGTCCCTTTCTTTATTAGCTTTGTGACCTTGGGAAAATGAATTAACCTCTCTGATCCTCTGTCTCCTCCTCCTTGGAGAAATGGACATGTAATATCTGCGTTTCCTGCCTCCCAGGACTGTGGGATCATCCAGTTTCTGGGCAATGCCCTGTCCCCTACCTTGTTAGCTGATCCTGAGGGGGAACCCCTTCCCCATTGCTTTGCCCTTGTGCCTTCTCATCCTCCTCTCTCCTCTCCTCCAGGAGAGACTTTTCAGAGCCCTTGCTGACCTCACCATGCCTGTGGCCGCCACCAACTCTGAGACTGGTAAGAAGGGGGTGAGGATGTTCAGAGGGTGCCAGGCAGGGACTTGAGGGTGGGGAGCAGCCGTCAGGCAGCCCCACAGCTCCCTGCAAGAACCAGCTGCCTTGCACCGCTGCTCCGCCCAGCCACTCAGCCATTCTTTCAGCTGGCTTCTATGACTCTGCTGCACCTGCCCCATGGTGGGGCTGGAGACACAGCGCAACTCACCTCTGTGGAGGGCAGGGGGATGCGTGCCCCAGAGATGATCCACACTGTTGCTGGAAGGCAATGGCCTGGGGCCAGGCTGCTTAGAGCAGGGGCCTCTAGGAGCTGGGCCTTGGGGGGTGGCTTGGGGATGGAGGGACTGCAGCAGCAAGGCCTGGGGCTCAGAAGTTCGTGGAGCAGTGCCCACCAGATGGGTGGGGTAGACCAGCGAATGCTAGAGATGGGGGCGTGTATGTGCTGTGGTGCAGGAAGCTGTGCGTGGAGAATGCCAGGTCAGGAAGCCTCAACTTGGTTCTGTAGGAGGTTTGGGGGCAAGGGAGTGGGCCACCCAGACAAGCTCGGAAGCCTCAGGAGCAAGCTACGTAACCTCTTGGAGCCTGCGTCTCCTCTCCTGTGAAGAGGCCGAGTGAAACTCCCAGGCTGTGGTGGGATAGCGCAGTACTGTTAAAAATATTCAGTTGTTGTGCTGTGCTGCTGGGGTACCTTGGCTGATTAACCTGTGACCTTGAGTCAGTCACTTCCCTTTTAGGACCCAGGTTTCCCCATCTGTAAGATGAGGTGATGGGACAAGATTAGTGTCCTTAAACTTTTATGGGTCCTGGATCCTTTGATCCAGGTGAGAATCTGGTGACAGCCACAGGCCCTCATTGGAGACAAATGCTTCTATGTGTGAAATCTGCATTCCACTCCGGGGGTTCGTGGGCCCCCTTAAGTGCATTCAGGGACCCGCCAGGTGAAGTTCCCTGTGCTAGAGGCTCACTAAGCGGCCTGATAACCACTGGAAACTGCTGTGGTTTGCCCTGATGTATCCTAATTTCCCCTGCCTGCATGCTTGCCGCCCGTGCAGCTCCTCCCTGCACTCTGGGCCCTGCTGCTCCCTCGGCAAGATGTTGCCCAGTCTCTCCCATTCTGGTTAGCGTGGGTGGCTCCCCTGTCCCTCCCCTTTGAGAAACTGAACCAGGAAAGCGAAGGCTGCTGTGGTAGGCCAGAGCCCAAACTGTGACACCCTTGTCCCCCCCCCAGGAAAGCCCTCTTCTCTATGCAGTGGAGGGACTGTGCCAGTATCCCTCAGCTTCTGCAGCCTGGGAGGGCTCAGTGCTTCCACCTCCTGTCCAGCCTGCTGCGCCCCCGGGCCTCTCCCCCTGCTCTAGCCTGCCTGGGCCCCACTGTAAGCTGCTTAGGGGTTAATTAAGCCCATCCCTGAGCCCGTGATTAAAGGTCTATCAATCTGGGGCTGCCCAGTAAACCCATTAATAGTGCCTGACAGCAGTGAAAACGCTCCACAATTTGGCTTCCCTGCTGCCGCGCTTGATGGTGGTGTGGTAGGATGGGGTGGGGGACAGGGCAGGGAATGGAGCCCAGGGGTGTGGGTATGGGGCCTGCTTCCTCTGAGAACTCATGGGGCCCCTGATCCCCCAGTGTTGTGCCATGGGCTGCTTCTGCCTTCCCATATCCAAAGGAAGGTCAGGAGCAAGCTGCTTAACCTCTTGGAGCCTGCATTTCCTCTTCTGTAAAGAGATGATGTGAGACCAAAAGGCTCTAAGTTTCTTAGCCTCCCCCTCAGGCGGCCCTCTCTGCTTGCTCTGGGCTGGATGGGCTCCAGGCCTCAAAAATCTAGCGGTGGGTTCTGCTCCTTCTCATTTCACGGTCATTACACTTCCCACAGACAGCTGCGCCCTGGCCTCTGGGGTCAGGTTCACCACCCCCTGCCCCGGGAGATCCCTGCCTTGGGCTCTTCAGAGACTGAAGCTAGCAAGGTCCTCTCCCACCCTTCCCACTGATCAACATGGTCGTTGTCATTGTGGAGGGAGGGAAATGTGTTCCTCTTGCAGAGAGACCCCAAGTCTATTTCTAGTAAGGTGGAGAAACCCTTTTCCTGAGGGTTGGAAGCAGGGTGGAGATGTATGGGTGATGGCCTGGGCTGAGAGTTTAGAGAACTTGCCCCTGGAGACTCCAGACCTGCAGCTTCGCCCTCTCTTCCCCCTTGACCCAACTCCTTCCTTTCTTTGAATAAGGCAGGGATGTGGGCTGCTTTCAGGTGGAGCTGTTCCTTTAAATCTCTCTCTCATCCCTGGGTTAAAGTCCTGGTGTGTAAGCCCGCCTGCTGCCATGGCAACCAGGGGTGCAGTGCAACCTGGTGCCACTCCTCAGGGAATGGCTGGCTGCTGGCCTCATGGGTACAGGGTCTCAGAGGAATAAAGGTTCTGGGCTGGGGTTAACTGTCAAGTCCCCCCTTCCTGCCCACCCTTGTCCCTGTTGTGGGAATGTGCTGTCACCTTTTCACTCCTCCAATTCCAAGATGCCTGACTTGCCCACTGGGCATCACCCCCTTACCTAAGGGCAACAGCTAATGGGAGATGGGGGAGGGGAGAAGCCGCTGCTGAGATGTAGGGTCAGAAGGGCTTGAGGTACCCTTCCCTGCCCACAGTGGTGCTACCCGCCTTCCTTTTCCTCCCTGTCCCCTCACCACCCTGCCCCATGGCTGGCAGCCAAGGGGAGACAACTGGGGCTTGAGGTATTTGCCCTGTGCCAGAGTGGTGCCACTGGTCCTGGCGGAGAACTGAGAGTCGTACTTGGGGCCTTCCTTTGATCCTGAGGGGGTCATTGGAAAGGGGCCTGGAGAGGGGACATAGAGTAGAGGTCTGAGGGCAGGAGGAGGAGGTGGCACAGGGTGTATTTGAGGAGGGACTTCCAGGAAAAGGGGGCGGGAACTAGATGGTGCCAAGTCCCCACCCCCTTGGGTTTCGAGCTTCCGAGATCAGGCCGTCCTAGGAGAGGGATTCTCTCTTTCCCATTGCCCCCTCCCCACCTGTCTGCTCCAGTCGGGGTTTTGGCCAATCAGCAAGGCGGTTAGAGCGGCTGAGCCTTGCTATTGGCTGATCCTGCAGAGGGCGCTCCCTGAGTCCCGCCTCCTCCAGCGCAGCCCCCTCTGGCTGGGAAGGCGCCCACGGTGGCGTGGAGGCCACTTCGGCAGCCTGGGCGGGTGGAGGCGGCCATGGCGGGCAGCCCAGGCAGCGGGGCCTCCTTGGAGGGCATATCCCTGGGCTCCTCTGAGGAAGCCGAGCTCCGGAGGGAAGGTAGGGGAAGGCAGGAAGGGGAGTTTGGGGGTGAAAGCTGGACTGGGGGTTGGGGGCGTCTGGAGAGGTGCCCTAGGAGTGGGCTCCCGGGAACCTAAGGGTGTAAGGGCATGGCCCACCAGGAGTGCTGGCCCGGGCAGAGGGCACCGGCTTTCCCCCATGGCTGGCGGCTGGGGAGGATGACAGGGGAGGGTGGATTCCAGGATACTCTGGCAGAGTGGGAAGGGTCCTGCCCTGGCCTTTTTCTGAGCCAACTAAGGGCCTTGCAGGTCTCTGAGCAATGCCAAGCCCAGGCCTGGGCAGGAGAGGCCTGGAGGGCAGCTTGGATGTTGTTTCTGGAGAAAGTAGGGAGGAGGAGGGGGAAGAGGGTGAGAGTCCAGGAGTCCCTGAACCTTGTCTGCCTGCTCCAGTGTCACTGCCCCCTCCTCCCCATCCCCCTTCCTTCCTGGAGGAGGGGGCAGTGACAAGAGCAGTGAGAGGTGCCAGGAACCATATCCACCCCTCCTCCTCCATGGCTTGGGTGCTGTTCTGCAGATGTAGGCGTGGGTGGCAGAGTGGCAGAGTAATGATACCCCCTGCCCATCTCTGCCCCCAGCTGGGCACACTCTGCTTCTTCCTTCCTTCTCCCAGAACCTGCCATAGCCAGAAGCTCCCACCTCTGCCAGTGGGTGAAGACAACCCCCACTTCAGATCTCAGCAGCCAGTGCTGTGGCCCAGCACCAGGTGTTCTCATGTCCTTGGTTATGTCCCATCCCAGGCTAAGGGTTTGCTGATCCCTGAGATGACTTGGTCCGACCACTGCACTTGGGTGCCCACAGCCATCCCAAGCCCTAGGGACCCTATTTCCCCGACTCCTGCTAATGTTCCAGGCCTCAGCTTTGGCTTCCCATGATCTATATTAATTTCTCAATGATTCCAGATCATTGTCTGTCAGAGCTGAAGGGCCTGTAGACACCATCTGGTCAAATCTACCCATTTTACAGGAAGGAAAGACTGAGGCCAGTGAGCGACAGTGACTTGTGCAAAATTACACTGAATGACTGGTGCAACTGGTGCTGGATGTTGCACAACCCTGGCTTCCTGCATGACTGCCTGCTGGACTCTAGGTCTGCACTCAGGGACATGCTCCAAATGCTGTCTCTCTCCTTCCTGAGCCCGCCAGGTGCGGGTGGCTCAGTCCTGGGGCTTCAGCCCGTCTAGAGATTGAGTGAGGCACCTGTGGTTTTCTGGTTCAGGGCAGAACCTGGAACCTGACACCTGCTTCCCTGTCTCCTCTCCCCCACCTCAGAGTCCACTTCCTGCTACCTGGAGCCTCCCGCCTGCCCAGGCTGGCATAACCTGGAGTCTAGAGAACAGGCCAAGGAGACTCTCCCTAGCCCCCCAGGGCCCCTGCCCCAGGCGTTCCCATGCTGACAGGGAGGGAAGTGCTGTTGGGCAGGGGCTGTCTTCTGTGGGATGTGGGGTGGGCGCGGTGGGGTTGTGTGGTGTATTTTGGTCTCCTGTGCCTTGCTGGAACCTGTGTGTCTCACCACCTGCACCTTCCCCCCAGCCATGCAGCAAGTCCTGGACAACCTGGGATCCCTCCCCAATGCCACGGGGGCTGCGGAACTGGACCTGATCTTCCTTCGAGGCATTATGGAAAGTCCCATAGTCAGGTCCCTGGCCAAGGTATAGTGCTCCAGGGAGGTGGGCACAAGGGGACTGGGTCTGGGGAGGCTCAGTGGGGATGGGGTGTTAGCCACAGGGGGCCCTGGGAATGGAGCATGTGGCACAGGAGACCTGTGGAGGGGGGTATGCCCAGGTGAACACCCATGCCCAGGTGAAGAATCTGAGCGACTAGAGGTAGGAGGTCTGCCCCCACACCTGGCTAGTGAGTGTGTGGACACGCCCGTGTGGATGCACGGTTGGTGGCTGCCAGCTTGTGGAGGGTGTGAGTGGTGGGGGCCAGCGTGCCTATGTGTTGGACTCTCCAGAGTTCATCCTGCCTGTCCCTCTGCCGTTGGGCGTTCTGTGCAGACATCTTTTCAAGGTCACCTGCCACGTATTGGATGGAGCAAAGACTCGCTAAAAGAGGAACTTATAAAACCACTTGGTCATGGCAGTGATAGCGGCAGATACACTAGGCATTTTAGGAACATAAAGGACAGATGCCCCACCTAGCCCGGAGTGGGCAGGGAAGGCTTCCTGGCGGAAGGGCCACTTGAGCGGAGTCTTAAAGAGTGAGGAGAGGAGGGAGGGCGTTCCAGGCCACAGGAAGAGCTTGAGCAGAAACAGGTGAGAAAGAGCCAGAAGTATACAGGGGCTGTGAGTGTCGGTGTGAGGCTGGAGCTGCAGGGGTGAGACAGGGAGTGTGAGCTGCGCAGATGTTGGCGGGTGTGGAGGGTGCTGGGGGCTGTGCCTGGGGCTGGGGCATCGTCCCGTGATGTCCTGTGAGTGACGTGGAGCCTTTCGTGAGCTTTAAGCAGGGACGTGATGATGGCAGTGGACGTTTTGGGCACATCCTTCTGGCAGCACATGGAGGACAGAGGGAGGGTCATGGCTGGAGTTGGAGAGACCAGAGTTGGGGGTGGCGCTGAGCTAGACCTGTGTCACAGGGCTTGAGGGAGGGGAGGCTGGAAGAAATATTTTGGGAGTAAATTGGCAGCACTTGGTGTTTGGGTGTGAGAGGTGAGGGGTGGGTGTGGAAGGCCCCTGGGATTCTGCACGAGGTCGGGGTCGGGGGGAGTGTGAGGCTGGGGCCGCCTTCAACTGAGAGAAGAAGCAAGCATGGTGAGGAGAGAGGCGGACCCCTCGAGGAAGAGGGAGGAGGTGAGAATGGTGTGAATAGCTGTGTTGGAGGCAAGGCTGGGAGTGGCAGGGAATTATGCCTACTTGCTCAGATTTCTGAGGGGAGGGGGACAGCCATCTGCTGGGAGTTAGGGATCAGAGCTTGGGGGGGATTTGGAAGGGAAGGTTTGACTAGTTGCTGAAGAGGAGGAGAGAGGGACTCCGCCAAAGCCAGGGAGCAGAATTGACAGGGCCCCAGGCTGTCTGTGGCAGGTACCCGATTGCCCAGGGTGGGGGTGACTCAGTCCAGAGATGCGGAGATAAAAGGGGTGGCTTTGGTCCAAGACTTGTGCTGGATGGGGACTCTGGGAGGCTGAGTGCAGGGGATGGTGTGAAGGGGACAGGGGAGAGGGGCTGAGAGCATCACCTCTAAAGCCCAGGCGGGCCAGGGAGGGGAGAGGAACCAGGAAGAGACAGAGAGGCAGGGAGAGAATGGAGGCGCAGGCCTGGGGGCTCTCTGAGGTTGCTGTGTTTGGAGAGAGAGTGTAGCTGGAAGAGAAGAAGGCCGAGGTCAGAGAGAGGGAGGTGGGAGGTGAAAGATTTCCAAGAAGGACAGTTCTGGGGGGATGACATGACAATCTAGGGTGTGGCTGCAAAGGATGGGCAGAGGTCCAGGGATGGAAGGCTCGGATGTGGGATGGCGTTGGAATCTGGGGCTACAGCAGCTGTTGAGGTGGGGAGAAGACTGAGGCAGTCCCAGGTCTGCATGGTGGTGGGGGTGACTAGGAAGTCGGTAATGACAGTGACAGCGGGGAGGGAGAGGGTGGTACAGGCAGCTACAGGGTGAGGATGGGGACTCAGCTATGACCGGCTCTGGCATGGGGTGTGGAGGGGGACCAGGCCCCAGTGGAGGGAGAGAGCTGCTGCAGGGGACACAGCCTCGTCACGTTGTCATCTGTGGAGTGGCTAAAGGGTTGGGGAGGTTGTTAAGGATGGAAGATGAGAGGGCTGAGAGGGTCCATAGTGGGAGGTTCTAGGGAAGAGAAAGCTGAGCAGATTGGAGGAGGTTGGAGAAAGGCAGGTTGCTCTTCACTGGGTGGTCAAGGATTGTATTCATGTAGTAAAAATAGAAACAAGGAATTATGCATGTCTCAGACACAGAGAATGGGAGCTCCATGAGGGCAAGGATGTCTGTTGGGATCCCTACTGTATCCCCAGAGCCTAAAACAGTGCCTGGCACATAGTGGCTGCTCACTGGATATGTGCGAATGAATGAATACTAGAGAGTAGGAAATTACATACCAGACCTCGGAGTGCCCATCTCCACGATGGTGTGCTGGCTGGCCATATTCGCTTGAGTTCTGGCTCTTCCTTTTTAAGAAATAAAAAGTATGACACAGTCAGTGCCTCCCTGCGTTTCCTCGTTTCCACTGCTTTCCCTCCCCACAGATAACCGCTGGCTGGAGGTTGATGATGTCCTACCCCTGATGTTTTCATGTCTTGCCTACGTATGTACTTTATGTAAACAGTGTGCCCCCGCATATGTGTTTTTCAGCTTTGCATAATGGGATGCTAGAGCGAGCTGCTTAGGTTTTTGAGATTTCTGGCTCATATGCGGAGTGTGGGTATGGACATCAGTGTGGATGTAGACAGAGAGAGAGATGGGTTCATGGTAACTGGTGTGAGGAATCCCAGTGTATGACAGAGCCCAGCGTCTTCATTGATGAGTTCCCCTGCTGAGAGACAGGTACCTGGGTGCTGACTTACCTCTGCTGGGGACAGTGCTGCAGGGAACGTCCTCAAGGCTGTCTGCTGCACGTGTGAGAGCTTCTTGAGGGTGGACACTTGGCAGTGGAATTGCTGGATACGTGTGTTTTGAACCTCAACATCTGTGACCTTCCGAAGCTGATTTCAGAGTTGGGTGTATTAGGCCACGTTGTCTCTGGGTCACGTTAGCCGTTGCTTCAGTAATGAGACGGCCAGTGAAATGTGGAGGGGCTCTCGGGATGGCAGACTCTCAGGGTGAGAAGGTCCTCTAGCCAGCCCCCTCCAAAGCATGATCCCCTTCAGTAGCCTTCCTCTCTGCTGGCTTTGTCTGATCCATTTGACAGCTCTCCCGTGATGGGACTGCTGGCTGGCCGGCTATGTCATTCACTCCGTCATTCAGTTACCCATCAGCTCTTCAACAAACATCTGTTGCATGCTCACCAAGTACCAGGCACAGTGCTGGGGCCATGGCGATGAGCTGTCAGAGAGTTTGTTCTTCTCCCGATGGAGCCCAAGTCTCATTTTCTCGCTGAGCTCTGCATTGTCCCAGACCTGGGGCCTCACAGTTCAGCCTAGTTGAGAACTTACCATGTGCTGTATCAGACTGAGAGTAAACTCCCTTCTCCAGAAATGTTCTTGGGGATAGCTGGTCAGAATTTCCTCCCAAGAAATTCCTAGTGTGGTTCCAGATGCACAAAGCACAATAGAAGGTGGTGTGGACATTTCTCCAACTCTGAGACCCCCAATAAGAGGCTCCTGGGCTGAGGAACCCCAGTGATTTCTTCTCTCCGTCTAGTTGTGAAATGAGCAGGAAGTGAATCTCCATAAAGGCCGGTCTGAGCTCCTCCGTGTGTGTGTGTGTGACACTGCAGGGGGGCTTTGCCACCCCTCTTCAATGGTAGAGTTTCTCTCTCCACTCTTCAATCTGGGCTTGACCACGAGACTTGCTTTGGACAGCGGGACCCACTTCTTACTCCTTCTCAGCAATTTTAATGATTACGTCTACATAGGTAAATTTCTAACCGAATAGACAAAGTACTTTGATCAAAGATCCAGCTGCAAACACTTGGTTCTCCTGGCGAAGTGACCCAGAAACCCTCAGGAAGGGAATCAAGTTGGATCTGCGTGTGGTGGCTGTTAACCTCCTTCCCTCTGCCTTATGGAGCGGCTTGACTCTTCTCTGGGGACGTGACAGAGGGTGTGGGAGGGGCCAGCCTGGGTAGATCTGGGACCAGGGAGGGGCAGGGCCTGAGGGGACTAACCCAGAGAGTTAAACACTAGAGGGAAGTCAAATCTGGTAGGCAGATCACAAATCCAGGGCGTTGGCTGCAGACAGCAGGTGGCAGCCCTGGCAGGTGGGTGGCATCTGGGAGGGCTGACATGGATCCAGCAGCAGGTGTTTCAACAACAAGCAAGGCCAAGGTGAGGAATCCCAGGCAGGTGACATTCAGAAATTCAGGCAAACTGTTGCCAGTGGGGACATCTGCCAGCTGGCAGGCCTGGGAACTGATCCACATGAGATGAAGAGGAAAGAGATTAGGGTTTGGAGTCAGAAGATTCACTGACTGGCTGTGTGACTTTAGTATGTCTGACAACCTCTCTGAGCTTCAGTTATTTTCTTCTGAGAAGTTGAGATAATGATGCCCATCTCTCAGAGTCATGGTGGGAGAGGGGAGGTCATGGACATGGAAGTGCTTTTTAAACCATAAAGAGTTGTTATAATGTAGTTTTGGCCATCGGCCTGGAGTTCATAGGGAGGACTCTAGTCCTATGGTGAGGCTGGGGTGAGAGAGCTAGCAAAGTAAGACAAGGCCCTAGAAGAATGAGGGTCAAGGGAGGTCACTAAGATAGAGACTCTTGACCAGGGGACGTGACAAGCAGAGGCTACAGTGGCAGGGAGCCAGATGGGTCAGTTAGCTCTTGCTGTGTAACCAAGCACCCCGCCGCATAATAGCTTAAAACAACTGTGCTTTACTTCTCATGATTTTGTGGATTGGTGGGTGGTTTTTCTGGTCTGGGCTTGCTGTGTTGGGGCCGGTGGTCTAAGATGGCCTCACATGTCTGGTGGTTCAGCTGGGAAGGCTGCCACGTCTAAGATGGGTGGTCTCTCCTCCTGGGAGGGTGGCCCAGGTTTCTTCACATGGCCATCTCAGCAGCAAGGGGGGACAAGCCCCAAATGCCAAGCAGTCTGCAAGGTTCTGCTTGCATCACGTTTGCTAATGTCCCGTTGGCCAAAGCAAGTCACACGGTCAGATCCAGATTGAAGAGCAACCTTACCTCCTGCACACCCATCTCAGGCTTCTCTCGGTATGAACTATTTAATTATGAGCGGGGCTTCAAACGAGAACTCCCTGTCTTCTGCCGAGATCAAAGAGGTTGGAGTGGGAGGGCGGAGGGAAAAACTTTCCAGAGAAATGGCTGTGTGGCCTTTCTGCTTTTGCAGTCTACTGCTGGCTCTGGCTCAGGAGCTGGCAGATCTGGGTTCGAGTACCGGCTCCACTGTTAGCTCGCTGGATCCCTGGCCCAAGCTTCTGCTCTGTGATGAATCTGAGCCTCTGCTGTGCTGAGGATGATTTTCAGAGGACAATTAAACAAAGGGTTACCGCAGAAATTCAAAACCACTCTCCTGGTTTTGGGACCTGGGCCTTGTGCCTGTCTTACTGCAGTGTGTGCTGTACCAACAACATGGCTTTCCAAAAATAGGTGCCCAGAGAGTGACACCACAGCTGTGGGGAGCTCAGAGAGTCAGGAGACTTTGACTGGAGTCCCTGGGGTATGCCAGTGAACTGCGTGCTCTTAATGAATTCATTCTATCCTTTCAGTCCTCGGACGCTTTATTGGACTTAATGCTGCTAATCTCACAGGGGCATTGTGACGTGTAAAGGGGATGATGTTCTGCAAGTGTGCTGTTTGGCCATCGAACATGCACATACCCCACGGCCCAGCAGTTCTGCTCCTGGGAGAAACTCTCACATGTGCACCAGGAGACACAGACTAGAATGTTCACAGCAGCATCATTCGTAATGGTAAAGCCTGAAATGACCCACATGCCTTCCAACTAGAGAGGAGATAAATAAAATGTGGCCTGTTCACACAACGGAATATAATACAGCGATTAAAAGGGAGGAACTAACGTGACGTGGGAAGGAAGAATGAATCGTAGCAAGATAATATTAAGTGAAAAATTATTTCACTTACTATTGTTTACTATTATTATCCTAAGATTTATGCTTATTTCATATGATTAAATGAAAAAGTTGTTCCTTAATAATTATTAATAATTATTTGCTTATTAATAATAAGCAAAGTATTTTGCTTATTAATAATTATTAGTAATTAATAATATTTCTAATTATTATTAGTAGTAATTAGTAATAAGCAAAATACTTTTTCACCTAATATGAAACATAGGAATAAATCTTAGCACAATAATAGTAAACAATAGTAAGTGAAATAATTTTTCACTTACTGTTATTAAGTGGGAACAAATCTGGCTCCCAGAGATTATATATGGCATAATTCCATTTTTTTTTTTTTACTTGTGGAAGATTGGCCCTGAGCTCACATCTGTGCCAGTCTTCCTCTATTTTGTATGTGGGACTCCGCCACAGTATGGCTTGATGAGCAGTGTGCAGGTCCGCACCCAGGATCTGCACCCACAAACTCCAGGCCATGAAGCAGAGGGGCGAACTCAACCACTACGCCACCAGGCCGGCCTGTTAGAATTCCCCTTTTTTAAAGGCAAAAATAAATAAAAACAATATTCATTTTAGGAATATGTAGAATACATATAGGTACGATAAAACTATGTAAAATGGGAGGTTACCACACGATGAACGTGACGAATCACGATGGTGGTTTCTGTGGGTGGATGGGTGGGTGGGGCAAGTGGTTAGATGTAGGAGATCGCTAAGATCCTCGTTTTTGGTTTCAGTGGTGGCTTCTTAGATCCTCATTATAGTATTAAAAATATCTAGTTTAATACTGACTAACTGAAAGGAAGCCGTGCATTCACCAGCGATGAGAATATATCATGACCCAAGGATTGTACTTAATCCCACTCTGAGTGTCCAAAGCCCGGAAAAGTGGGGTGCAGATTGTGATACACGCTGGGTGTTCTCAGCCCTGGGCTGTCAGCTGTTCACATTGGCCCGGGTCGTGTTTTTTGTATTTGAATGATTAAATGTTCAAAGTCTCCTCTGGGCCCCGAAGGTAGAACTTCGAGACCTGAGCTTTTATGTCTGTGAGTGAGACACCGGAGCGGCCTCAGGAGGAGCAATGGATCAGCCTGGGGAAGGGTCATCAAGTCAAAGATGGGAGGGAGGTGGCTTGGGAGACGGGCTGGCTTCCCGCTTGGTCATGCAAGGCCTCCTAGAGAAACTAGTTCTCCATCCATCAATGGAGCAGAAGATGCTGAAGCTAAAATGAGTGACCTCTGCGCTCATGTCAGGACACCTGGGCCAGAGCCAGCTCCTGTTACCCTGAAAGAGCCCAGCCGGGGTCGCCGTGGTGAGATCAGTGCAGGCCTGAGTGCCTTTGTTCGTTCTTCAGACACGGTTCCTGGGGCCCTAGACTCCAGCGTTGACCCAGACACGTGGTCACACAGAGCTGGGGAAGTTCCTTGGGCTGTGCTGAGCTAAATGACTGGGGATCACATAGGGATTGGTGGACCCTTGCAGGGCATGTCTCTGCCCTCCAGCTTCTGAGGGACATCAGGGCATAACAGGTCTCCGAGTGCTACCCCTTTGCCCCTTCGATTGTCCGTTTCCCCAGCAGGAACGTTCTGCCCAGCCAGGCTGTGGGAGTCAGTCTGAAATGCTGCCCACCTAGGAGAGGGTAGTTTAGGTGACTGTGGGGCCAATGTGCAGAAAGGAGCTAGCCTTTATTGAGCACCTGCTCTGTGCCAGCCACTATGTCCATCTCACTGATTCCTCGGATTATCCCTATGAGGTGTCATAAAAATCTCCCCATCTCATGGGCTTGGAAAACTTTCTGTTGTGACAATTTTTGAAAATATCTCCCGATCCCTCATCATTCATCACCCCACTTCAACATTTAACAACTCTTGAACAATCTTGTTTCATCCATACCTCCACCCACTTCCCTCTCTCCTGAATTATTATTATTATTATTATTTTTAAGATTTTATTTTTCCTTTTTCTCCCAAAGCCCCCCAGTACATGGTTGTGTATTTTTAGTTGTGGGTCCTTCTAGTTGTGGCGTGTGGGATGCTGCCTCAGCATGGCTTGAGGAGCGGTGCCATATCTGTGCCCAGGATTTGAACCGGCGAAACTCTGGGCCGTCGAAGCAGAGTGTGCAAACAACCACTCGGCCACAGGGCCAGCCCCCTCTCCTGAATTATTTTTAAGCAAATCTCAGACATAATTTTATCTGTATCTTAGTATGTGTATCTGAAAGATAATTTAAAAAAAATAATCACAATACTATTATCATATGTAGAAAATTAAACAATAGTTTTCTTATGGATTTTCTTCTTTTTTTTTTTTTGGTGAGGAAGATTCGCTCTGAGCTAAAATCCATTGCTAATCTTCCTCTTTTTTTGCTTGAGAGAGATTAGCCAGGAGCTAACATCTGTGCCAGTCTACCTCCACTTTGTATGTGGGATGCCTCCCAGCATGGCTGATGAATGGAGCGTGTCTGCTCCTGGGATCTGAACCTGTGAACCTGGGCCACTGAAGTGGAATGTGCAGTAGTTTAACAATTTGGCCATGGGGCCGGCCCCTGGATTTTTAATAAATGGTATTGGGACATCTAGATAGTCATTTGGAAAGATATCAAAGTATATCCATACCTCACACCAAACATAAGAATGAACTCCGCACAGATCAGAGATCTCAATGTGAAAAAATAACCATACATGTACTAGAAGAAAACAAGGATCTGTGTGTGAGGAAAGCCTTTCTTTAAAAAAAAAAGGGGGCTTCAAAATTCAGATGCATAAAATATTAATAAATTTAACTACATTAAATATTTTTTTGCATTGACAAAAAAAACCATAAGCAGAATCAAAAGACAAATGACAAACTGGGGGAAAATATTTGCAAGAAATCTCACAAAGTGCTTCTCTTCTTAACATAGAGAATGTTTAAAAACTGGGAAAAAGAAAAAAAACTAACACCTGGTAGAAAAACTGGCAGAAGACGTGAACAGATAGTTTGCAGAAAAAGATACACAGATGGCCCTTAAACATACAAGGAGATGCTCAGCTTCACTCAATAAGCAAAACGCAAATGCAGCCCCAGGGAGAGATGGTTTCTCATCCTTGGGATTGGCAGACATTCAGAGGCTTGATTGCACTCTCCGGTGGCAAGGCCTCAGGAAAGTCTCTCCTCAGTGGTGTGGGAGGGCAAGCGGCCCAAGCCCCATGGAGGGGAGCCTGTCAATATCTAACAAAACCACATCTGTATTTACTGCTTGACCCAGCAGGACTTCTAGGAACTGCCATGGAAGATGTTGTCCACAGCTGCAGAACAGCTATGCCAGGGTTATGCACTGCAGCTTTATTTGCAATAGTAAAATACTGGAAACAATTTAAATACCTGTGGAGACTGGTTGAATAAACTGTGGTACTCCAGTCACGCAATGAGTCAAATGCAGTAATTAAAAAATGATGATAAAGGAAGCTCTTTGTGTAGAGCATAGAGTGATTTCAGGGCGTATCATAAAGTAAAAATCCAAACAATAAACCAAATCCATTAAACAAACAAAAACCCAAGCTATCAAAGAGTGTGTATAGTGTTCTACCTTTTATGTAAGGAAGAAGGGGAATTATTTACTTATTTTTGTGAAAAGAAACAGGTAGGATAAACTAGAACCTGATGAAGACGTTGCCTCTAGAGTGTGGGAGTGGATGAGGATGGAGGTGAAACTTCTTTGAGTTTCCTTTTTGTAGAGATCTGAAATTTGAGCCACGTGAATGTTGCACGTATTCAAAAAATAAGATTAAATTAAAAGAATGAAAAAAGCAAACCATGAAATTAAGTGCAGATAAGTGAATCGATCTATATAGCAAATTTTTAGCATGATCATACTGAAAAAGGAATTAATACAGGTAACTTTTCTCACAATATTCTGACTGTACCCTACGTGGGATAGATGCTAAGGCTGTACTCTTTAATATGGTAGCTGTTAGCCACATGTGACTATTAAATACTTCAAATACTTAAATAAACAAAAATGCTGGTATAAAACTCAAAATCCAGTTCCTTGTCATCCTAGTCACATTTTTTTTTAAAGATTTTATTTTTTCCTTTTTCTCCCCAAAGCCTCCCGGTACATAGTTGTATATTCTTTGTTGTGGGTCCTTCTAGTTGTGGCATGTGGGACACCACCTCAGCGTGGTTTGATGAGCAGTGCCGTGTCCGCGCCCAGGACTCGAACCAATGAAACACCGGGCCGCCTGCAGCGGAGCGCGCGAACTTAACCACTTGGCCACCGGGCCGGCTCCCCTAGTCACATTTTTCAATAGCTGCAAGTGGCTAGTGGCCACTGTATTAGCACAGAAAAAGAGCATTTCCATTAAGTTCTTTTAGACAGCACTATTCTGAAGACAGAAAGAAGTGCAGATGAATCTTGATTTTTACGTAGTGGGTTTGTGATAGGTAGTAGAAATAGTTTAGCAATTCTGAAACTTTCTTGAATATTGAAGGACAGAATAAGTAAATATATTAATGTTACTGGGAAATAAGTTCTCACTGAAGGAGAAGGGTGATACAAATATGGAATGGGGGAAAATCCTGCAGAGTTTGCTTTTATTCAGAACTATCAGTATTGGTGAATGTCTGCTGCAGACATGACAACCCAGAGGCAGTGAGCACTGAGCGCCCGGGTCTTGGTTTCTAACACCATTCTCTGACAAAAGGAGTCAGAGTTCCTTGGAGAAATTGCTGATTCCAGACCTGGGGTGGGGCAGGTGAGACGAGCCTGTGGCAGAGGGAAGGTGCCCAAGGACTAGTGGGAACATGTGAAAAGGACACAGGCCTTTTGTGCTTGGGGCTCCTACTGGACAAATCTGGGATAAATTGAGGTGATGAGAATAGTGATGGTGATGGATTAGAATACACTGAGTAAAAAAAATCTGTAGTGATATGGAGAGAGAAAGAGAGGGAGGCGGGGGACGGGGAGCATGTGGGAGAGAAAAAGGAAAAGCTCTTTCCTGTAGTAAGATGCCAAGGAATAAATGTCAAAAGAATAATGGAGTAAGGTAATCACTGTTTTGCAACCCCCCAGATAGTAATTGATTCAGGCAAGGGTCATAAATGGACACTAAATCCATTAGTGAAACGTTGTTGGGGAACGGAATAGTCTCACGGTCGCAAGGTGTGGGGAAGACACAAGATCACTGACAGAAAACTCTTGCCAAAGTGATTAACCTGAGTCTAATCAGGAGGAAACAATCATGGCTCTCGGGGAAGCATCAGGCCTCACTTGTTCCGTCCCCACCCGCAGGCCCACGAGCGGCTTGAGGAGACAAAGCTGGAGGCTGTGCGAGACAACAACCTGGAGCTCGTGCAGGAGATCCTGCGGGACCTGGCGCAGCTGGCCGAGCAGAGCAGCACCGCCGCGGAGCTGGCCCGCATCCTCCAGGAGCCCCACTTCCAGGTTTCCGCCCAGGCTGGCGTGACGACTGGGGGAGGGGCTGGCAGGAAGTTAGAGCCAGGATGGGGCAGGGACCACAGGGCACTGCCCCATGGTCACTCCTCTTTCCACCATCTCTCCAGTCCCTCCTGGAGACCCATGACTCTGTGGCCTCAAAGACCTATGAGACACCACCCCCCAGCCCCGGCCTGGACCCAACGTTCAGCAACCAGCCTGTGCCTCCGGACGCGGTGCGCATGGTGGGCATTCGCAAGACTGCTGGAGAGCATCTGGTGAGGATGTCGGGCAGGGCCAGAGGTGGGGTTTGGAGGCGGGGTTCAGAGTAACCGACGGGGATCAAATCTGGTCAGGAGACGGCTAAAGAGGCGGATGGGATCAGCTTTGCCCAGGGAGGGGCCCACGCAGACCCAGGAGCCCGCAGGCGCTGTGCCTATGAGCCGCACACATCCGGGCGCCTGGGCGCTGTCCATTCTGCCACTTTCCTTCCATTAGTGCTCCTATAAGTGAAGAATTCGGGTGGCAGGATGGAAGAGGAGGACTCAGGGCAGGGGCGGAAGGGCGGGGGTGGGAAGGGAGAGGCTGTTAGGAGACCCTTTTGAAGATTCTGACTTGGAGCAGTTGGGGCCTCATCATACGCGCTCTCTGTCCCCCCCAGGGTGTGACGTTCCGCGTGGAGGGCGGTGAGTTGGTGATCGCACGCATTCTGCATGGGGGCATGGTGGCTCAGCAAGGCCTGCTGCACGTGGGTGACATCATCAAGGAGGTGAACGGGCAGCCGGTGGGCAGCGACCCCCGCGCGCTGCAGGAGCTCCTGCGCAGCGCCAGCGGCAGCGTCATCCTCAAGATCCTGCCCAGCTACCAGGAGCCCCATCTGCCCCGCCAGGTGGGCCCCTGCACCAGGCCCCTCACCCGGTACAAGGCCCAAGGGTTGGCTGAGCCTCCCAGCTGACAGGGTCGTACGCCTCGGGGCAGGATCCTCTGTTCTCCAATCGGTGTTCTCAAAGCAAGACATGGGGCTGGACCTGCGGGCTGGGGCGGACGACCCAGCCACCTACAGGCCTCCGCGTGTGGTGCACATGCACCTTCATGCATTTACCCTGGTCTTGGACAGTCATGCGCATGTGCAAGGGATGTGTGTGCATCCAAGCCCTGGGCTACCCGGTTGTACACGTGAGCGCCTGCATCGTGTGCAGTGGTCCGCGTGCGTATGTGTCTCCGTGGGTGTGCAGAGATGTGTGGTCACGTGTCCTGTATAGCTGCCTCCTGGTTGGTGGATTATGGAAGTTTGGCTGCTCTACCCGCCTCTCCTATTGGCTCTCTAGCGTCTGCCAGAGCCCTCTCCTACAACTGGACGGGTGGAAAGATGGAGGGATCTTGCATTGGATGCCAGGGTCCTGTCCCTCACCCAGTGATCCTGCCTTCTCAGTGGGTGGGGCCACGGCCCCAGGCCTGAGCAGATCTCCCATCCCTCCATCTGAGTCCTTCTGTTCTGGATGCCAAGGGAGGCTGGTACCAGAGAGCCCGTCTAGGCAGCCCTGGCGGCATCACAGCTCTAGAGGCAGTGCCAGGGCCGCTTGTATCTTTGTGAGGGGAAGGGGCAGAGGGTGGACCGTGTGACACACCCTCCCACCCCAGGGTGGGGGTGGGAGAGGGCACATCCCCTCCAGCCTTCCGCTACTTCTTCCCCTGACCCTTCATTGATCCCCGGCCCAGGTATTTGTGAAATGCCACTTTGACTATGACCCTGCCCGAGACAGCCTCATCCCCTGCAAGGAAGCGGGCCTGCGCTTCACCGCTGGAGACTTGCTGCAGATTGTAAACCAGGACGACGCCAACTGGTGGCAGGTGAGCCCTGGGCACCCGTACAGGCTCTCCAGGTATGGCGTGTGAGGGAGCTGAGGGCTCGAGGAGATGTCCTCTCTCTCAGGCAGATCTCTGTCCCACGTCCACTTCAGGCATGCCATGTGGAAGGGGGCAGCGCAGGGCTCATTCCCAGCCAGCTGCTGGAGGAGAAGCGGAAGGCTTTCGTCAAGCGCGACCTGGAGCTGACGCCCACCTCAGGTATGCGGTCCCCCCCTCAGCAGAGCCTAATCTGGGATCTGACATGGCCCTGCTTGTCCTCACCAGCCCATCTCCCTGTGGCCAGGAACGCTATGTGGCAGCCTTTCAGGAAAGAAGAAGAAGCGAATGATGTATTTGACCACCAAGAATGCAGGTGAGTATTGGAGGCCCCCTCCCCTGTCCTCCTCTGACATGGCATGCCCCTCCCTCCCCCACCGATGGCTGGTTCTGATGCCACCAGCCTTGTCCCTAGGCCACGCCCGGTTCCTCCCTGCTGCCCTGGCCCCAGCCCTCTTACCCTTGGCCTCCCCGAGAGCCCAGCCCCTGATGAGCAGTGCCATCTCCGTGTGTCCAGAGTTTGACCGCCACGAGCTGCTCATTTATGAGGAGGTGGCCCGCATGCCCCCTTTCCGCCGGAAAACCCTGGTGCTGATCGGGGCTCAGGGTGTGGGTCGGCGCAGCCTGAAGAACAAGCTCATCATGTGGGATCCAGACCGCTACGGCACCACGGTGCCCTGTGAGTGGGAGCTGGGCCTGCTGGGTGGGGGGCAGGGAGCAGGGACTGCCCTGGGGCCAGGGCTGGGTCTACTCAATGGACATCTGCATGGGCACCAGGTCAAGCGATACCTTTGGCTGTGAGGTGTGGGTGTGCGCCCTCTGTGGGTGGCTGGGGGAACTGCAGGCTGGGAAGGGCTGGGTTACCTGTCGCTGGAACCTGTGGCCAGGTGGGCTGGGCTGGGCTGGTCTCTCCTTTCCTTCTCTCATGTTTCACTTACTAAAAGCCCAGCTAGGGACCCATGTGAAACAGGGCTGTGAGCCGCCTTGTGTGCCCTTGTGGAAGACAGAGCTTCTTGGTGACAGAACCAGTTGGGGTGGAGAAAGCTCCTGGTTCCTGGAGGCAGGAACCTGAGTGCTGACCCCAGGTCTGCTTGGCCTTGCTCTGTGGCTTTGGGCTGCACATTGCCCTCTCTGGGCTTCAGCCCCCCGTCTGTGAGCACTGGGTTGGAGCAGGTGAGACTCTCGAGTCTGTGTGTGTGCCAATGGTGAGGGTGAGGGCAGTATGTGGGGGGCGGCCGCGCTGCGAAGGTAGGCTGTGCAGCCGTGTGGAACGTGTGTGTCTGAGTGGTGTGGCCTGCCTTGGCCGTTCTACTCCTCCTTCCCCCAGACACATCCCGGCGGCCCAAGGACTCAGAGCGGGAAGGCCAGGGTTACAGCTTTGTGTCCCGTGCGGAGATGGAGGCCGACATCCGTGCTGGGCGCTACCTGGAACATGGCGAATACGAGGGCAACCTCTATGGCACACGGATCGATTCCATCCGGGGTGTGGTTGCTGCCGGCAAGGTGTGCGTGCTGGATGTCAACCCCCAGGTACCGCCCGGCCTGCTCCCCCTGCCTGCCCGATGTCCTCTCTGCTCACTCTGCTTGCCCCCAGCGCTGCCCCTTATGTTTCCAGGCACTTGTCTCTCAAGCACCCCCATAAAACCCCTCAGCTACTGCTAGGGACCCAGCCCACCTACAGCCTCCTTCTCAGCCTCCTGGGTCCCCCACTGTAGTCTCCTCCAGTTACCCCAGGCCCAGCCCCTGTCAACTGTCCCTCTGCCAGTCATCCCCAGGACCTGCGTCCCAGAACCCAGGTACCCGTCCTCACTCCCATCACGCAGATGCCTGTGGGCATATACTCCCCCACCCTCCTCTCCTGCAGGCGGTGAAGGTGCTGAGAACAGCTGAGTTTGTCCCTTATGTGGTGTTCATCGAGGCCCCTGACTTTGAGACCCTGCGGGCCATGAACCGGGCTGCGCTGGAGAGTGGGGTGTCCACCAAGCAGCTGACGGTGAGGGGCTCCGAGGTGTGGTGGGAGGGGCCTGACCCTGGCCCGGGTCGGGGCAGGCTGGAGCTGGTGAAGAAAAGGAGGTGGGAGAGGCACCCACCCGAGGTGTCAGAGAGGGAGAACTTGACAGTCTCGCTTTAAGGTATGGGAACAGGTCTGAGGGAGGAAGCGCCCGAAGTCTCATAGAGTCAGGGACACAGGTAGCCCAGGGTGCAGGGGCTTCAGCCAGGCCCACTGCTCGGCCCACTCAGCAGGGACAGAGTGCTGACCAAAGGGAGCCCAGAGGGCCAGCTGGAGATCTGTGGCAGAGGTGGGCCAGTTGGGCTCAGGGTCTTTGCAATGGGAGGAAAGGCTGAGGGAGGGGGGAAGCGGTAGGCTGGGAGTCTGGCTGGAGGGAGGAGTTAGCAGCAGGGAGCGGGCAGCGCTGGGAGGAAGGCTAAACTCAGGCGTTGCAGACCCCAGGTCACCCCACCTCCAGGTACCCCTTGGAGCAGCCTTTCCCGGGAGCTGTAGGGTTTGCAGCGCTCTGAGCTCAGGGGTCCCTCTGCTGGCCGTACGGGGTACCGCAGCTCTCGGGCCCCAGGTCAGAGGGCCGCTGCGGAGCGAGGCTGGCTGGGCTGGGCTCCCCTTTGCTACAAGCCCCTTGGCCACAAACACTGCCGACTGGAGCCGCTGGGACACAGCCGGGCCAGCCCGAGAGCTCCTGCCTCAGCTTATTTAAGTCTGTTTTCAAGTTCCCCTTCCACCCCTGCCTGGCCCGTTCCCCCTGGGTCTGGGGTGGGGGTTGCCTTGGGCACTGTGGGCTGCCGGAGTGGCAGGCGAGGCTCTCAGTCTGCCTAGGTGAGAGGCCTAGTCAGAGTAGAGGGAGCACTGGCTTCAGAGTCAAGTAGACCCTGTTGAGCCACTGGCCAGCTGTGTGACCCCTTTGTACCTCAGTTTTCTCTGCTGTAAATGGGGGATGATTAATGCTGCCCTGTAGAGCTATAGCGAAGATTAGGCCATTGCAAAGCAGGTGGGGCCGTGCTTGGCATTTACTAAAGCTATTTCCTTCCTTCCTTCCTTTCACTCATCTGTCTGTCTGTCCGTGGTTGCAGGAGAGCCACCTTGGGGCATGCAGGGAGGGGCTCCTGCCTCCCTACCCAGGGAGTCCTCGCCTGCCATGGTTGGGCTCTGGGGAAGGGCTAGATGAGGCAGTTGTAGATGCCCCTGATGATGGGGTGAGTGGGGGACACTGACGGGCCCCCTTGTGCCGAGCAGGAGGCGGACCTGAGACGGACAGTGGAGGAGAGCAGCCGCATCCAGAGAGGCTACGGGCACTACTTTGACCTCAGCCTGGTCAACAGCAACCTGGAGAGGACCTTCCGGGAGCTCCAGGCCGCCATGGAGAAGCTGCGGACCGAGCCCCAGTGGGTGCCTGTCAGCTGGGTGTACTGAGCCTGATCACCCGGACCTAATGCCCTCTGGCGTGTCACCCAGAACCCTGAATCCCTCCCCTTCCCATCTGTGACCCCCAGCCACAATCTTTAGTTCCCCTGGCGCTCTGGCTCTCCCTGGGTTACGGCTCCTGGCGGGCCCGAAGTCTGGCTCCAGCGTAGAGGCGTGCACTGCCAGGGAGGCGGGCGTTCATGGGGTACCTCTATGCCCAGGTGCTGCCCACTCCCGATGCCCATTGGCCACCAGATGTCCCTCTCTGAGGGCCAAGCTGTGCCCAGGAGTGTGTCAGAGTCACTTCCATAATGCTCAGTCCAGAGAGAGAAAAACTACTTTGGGACCATGTGGTCAGTAGTACACTGCCCCCTGCCATCTCTCTCCAGTCACCTTTTCTCCTCTGGACTGGCCCCCCCCCCCATTCCTCTGTTCCTCCCGCCTCTCACCCCTGTGGCCTAGGAGCAGGCTGTAGGCTGTTTCCATGTGGTCAGGAGAGTGCATGGCCCCATGGCCGCCAAGCAGGCCCAGGCGGTGGTGCCAGCCTGGTGCCATCCTGAAGACTGGGGGAGCCAAAGCGCCAGCCAGCGGCCACAGCCGGAGCCGGGGGCAGTGTAGCTCTCGGCTCTCTCGGCGTGGGGCGGTGTCCCACGAGAGGACGTATCCCCGTCCCTCCCTCATCCACAGCTTTTCACTGCCGGAGTCTCTCCACAGACTTCTCCGACGTTCCCCTGAGAGGTTGGCTCTGCTCCTCGCAAGGCCGGGCTGCAGGGGTCAGCAGCCCAGGTCGGGGTGGGGTGAAGGCTGAGCCCTGTGAGGAGCCTGCTTCTACTGACTGAAGAGCCCCAGGCTCTCCGTGGCCCCTGGTAGGGGCGCGTCCTGCTTCTCAAGCCCGTTTGTCCATCTTGGTCTTCTCTGGCCGGGCCCACTCACATCAGGGCTTCCTGGGGGGCTGAGGAAGGATGCGGAGCAAACCCTGCGAGCACCAGGCCGTGGAGCTTGGGCTTGGCGAAGGACGTTTGTGTGCTAGCAGTTCCTCATTGCACAACTCCAGGGGGTGCCCTCCACGTGGTTTCTGTGCCGTTTATGCTCCGTATGCTGTGGGGCCTGGTCTGTGTTTCTGTCCCTGGCGTGTGTGTGTCAGGCTTGGTTTTTGGTGAGGAGAGGCAAAGGGTGGTTTTGCTTTGGAGGTCACTCTTTGGGGCCTCTTTTTTGGGGTTCCCCATCAGCCCCCATTTCTTATGAGACCCTTATCCCAGATTCCAGAGGCTTGGCCCTCCCCAGGTGTCTTCCTCCAGCTCTCCTACTGTCCCCCAACCCTAAATGCCACTCTCCAGTTTTGGGGGAGGGCAATGTGTAAAATAGGAGAATCTCTTTTAAGAAAAGAATGCCATCCTAGACACCCCCAGGCATCTCCTCCCTCCTCTCTGTGATCCTTCCTGGGGTGAGCCTGTCCTTGCAGGGACCACCCCAGCGCCCCGCCCCAGGCCCCGTGCTTCCCGGATCTGAGTGTCTAATCTGTCTTCGCTGCAGTGTCAGCCCAAGCTGGCCCCTGAACCACTGTGTGCCCATTTCCTAGGGAAGGGGAGGGAGAAGAAACAGAATATTTATTACAAAGTTAGAAATATATTTATTATATTAGGGATCTCATTTGCATTGGCACAGGATATGCAAATGAGATATAAAGGTCAAGCCTGCTCCCATCTCATTTGCATAGCTCTGCATCCACTGTGCAGTGATGTTTATGTTCATCTTTTCCCTCTAGTCAGTGTTCTTTTATTCTCAGTTCAGCTCTCCCTTGCTTCACCCTCACCGTGAGCCTAAGGGGACTGGGAGTGGGAGGAAAATGGGGAGTTTTGCTGCTGGCCTGAGGTCACAGCATCATTTGCTAGCGCCCTCTCTTTGTGGGGACGTGGGAGTAGAGCAGCAAGGATCTGCTGTTGTGGCCACTCTCTCCTCCTTGGTTAACCTCCAGAGCCCCTTGGACCACAAGGAATCTTCTCTGATTGGGGTGAGGGCAACCACGCATGGGGGGCTGGGCATGTTGCTGGGGAGTTGGCACCTGGCCCTTTAGGGCCAGTCTCCAGTGTTGATGCTATTCTGGCACCTTCACCTCTAGTGATGCCTGAGTGGAGAGCTGGGCCCCTCTTCTGTCTCCATCCCTCTCTGAACTGTGTCCTCCGTTCCCCTGGAAGCCCCATTCTATGTCGGAACAGTTGCGTGTGCCCACCCACCATGTTAGCTCTGACTCTGTCCTCCCTCTCCCATGTGGACACTTGTATTTGTGGGACCTCAGGATAATGAGGACCCTGCGCCCCGCTGTCCACACTCAGTCCCAGCCTGGTTGCCCTTTCCCTCTCCCCTCCCTCAGCCATCTAATTCTTGAGCCTTCTCTCTGACTGGTTTTCTTTCTTTTCCTTTGATTAAATGTGAAAGCAAAGGCTTCTGGGCTCTGTTTCTCTTTGGTTGGGGTTGGGTGGATGGTCGGGAGAGGGGGAGAGCGGGGAGCACAGCACAGATGATTCTGGAATGAAAGTCGGAGTGACATGTCTTGTGTTCTGTGATGTCTTCTGAAATTTCCTGCCCCGCCCTCCACACTCCCCATCCCCAGAAGATGCTCTTTCTAAATGCCTGTATCCAGGAGTCTATGAGCATTTATGGGGGCCAGGGGACCCAGGAATTCCATGGCTAATCCACTCAGCTTCACCTGGAACTTGCTGTGTTGCCTTCAGCAGGTCCCTCTCCTTCTCTGGGCCTCAGGTTCACCCTCTGCAAAAGTGTCATGGACTCTTCCGGTGCTAATGCTAGGATTGGTTCTAGGTACTCAACAGCGGAGGCCATAGAGAGCTGGTTGAAATGTCACCCAGATGTCACCACGGGGGTATTTGTGTGTCAAATCCTTTAGGGTTAAGGGGTCAGCCTTCCTTCCCACCTTGAGTTCTCCCTGGATGCTCGCTGAGGATTCTCAGGAGGGGCCTTTGGCTGTGCCCTTCTCGCTGTGACAACCCAATGTGGAACTGACCCCTTTCCTTCAATCCCCCAAAGCATCTGCTCACACAGGGACGAGCGTGGGGCTGACTTCACTAGTGATTTGGAGGCAGCCATAGGGGCTTATGTCACCCACCTAACCGCTCTGATGAGAATTCAGAATCGAATATTAAACACCCCAATCTGAAAAGCCCCCTGATCGTTCCTAGCACAGAGAATGTTTCCCTGGTCCTCTTTTCTCCCTGGGTCTCCCTGCCTCCCTCCATATTGCTGGGCCCTCTCCTGTTCTCTTCTCTCATTTCTGCACAACCCTCTTCCCATTTCCTGGGACTCCCCTGGAAACTCAGTATTTCTTTTCCGTGCCGAGCAACTCTGCGCTTGTACCTTTGGCTCTCAATCCTGGCTGCACATGAGAATCGCCGAGGGGTTAAAAAAACTGCAACTGCCTGGACCCAGTCAGGAGTTCCAGAAAGGCTAACTGCTGTCACTAAGAACCATAACATCTCCGCAGCTTGACACCTTTATTATTCACGTCTTGCTCACGTCACAACTGATGGGGATTGGGTGGCACCCCTAGCAGTGACTCAGGGATCTTGCCTCCTTCCATCTTGTGACACCACCATCTTTAATGAGCAGGCTCCACAGGTGTCATGGAGGAAGAACAGAGAGTAGGAAATTGCTCAGGGATTTTATGAGCTAGGCCTGTCTGCCCATGTCCATTGGCCAGAACCTAGTCACGTGGCTCTATATTCCTGCCAGGGAGTCTGGGAAATGTAGTCTTCTTGGTGCTCAGGAAAGGAAACAGGATCTAGCCAGTCTCTGCCAGACTGGGAGTGAAGCCTGGGAAACCCTATGGTTTCAAAGCTTCCCATGTAATTCTAATGTGTAGCCAAGTTTGCTGACCACTGCTTGTCTGTTCCGACCGTACCCTCAGGGTGGGGCAAATTTCCTCTTAGCCCCAAATTGTCATCAAGGTATCTTCCTAATAAAGACGATTGAATTTCTAAGAGGAATTGTGCTACCGGTTGTTTGTTGTTGTTGTTTTAATCCCTTTTCTCTCCTGGCACAGTAGCATGTGGTTAGAAGGGCAGAATGGATTCTTATTATAGTTGGGAAAACTGACCTAGAGAGCTGAAGGGCTTTGTCCAATGCCACGCAGAAAGTCATTGGCAGAGCTGGAACCAGATCCCCAGAATCCCGGCTCTCAGTCTGGGGCTCCCCATCCCCCTCCCAGAGATGGACGGGGATTGACTGGAAGCCCTGGTGGGAGTGCAGCTGGGGAAGAAAGCACCACTGGAGGAGGACCGTGGGCTAAGAAAGGGACTATGAGGGAAAGTGGGGGCCACCTTGCCATCCCCAGATTCAGCTCTTCAAGAGATCCAGGCGCCACCAGTGGTTGAAGTATCACAGTCTGAAGCCGCCTGGCGCCGGCCCACCTCCCTCAGGGCTGGGTTTGGTGGTGACCACAGACCTCTGGGAAGGACACGAGCAGCCGTGCAAGAGAGCAGGGAGGACCATCTAGCTTGTTCCATTGATCGATTTATCTAACCTAATTGCTATTATCAAAGTTTTAATGATTTAGAAATTTCTCTGTTTTACGATCTGCTAAGAAAAATTTCCAAATACTGTCTTGATCAATGATTTTTTCTTAGTCATGCCTTCTTGTTTATTCTGGAAGGTGCACTCTAGGATCATTTTGTCCGAGGACGTCCTCTTCCTATCGGGGTCTTGACTGGAATTGCATTAAATTGGTCCATTAATTTGGGAAGAACTAGGACTCTGCAGCGCTCAATCTTCCCCTCCACGACCACGGTCTGCCTCTCCATGGACGCCGCTCCTTTGAGCCCAGGGTCCCCCACCTACCTGTCTGCCAAGCAGCGCTGTTCAGACTGACGTGTTCTCTGATCAGCAGCAATGTGATAAAAAAGACAGGGCAGTGCCTTCCTCATAAAACAAAATTCATTCCTCTTAAAGAACTTTATCCCAAGGTTCTCTCTCCTACCCCTACTTTTGGGGTTAAAATGGTCTTCCTTTTATAAAAGAGCTGTGATGTTAGATTTTTTTCTTGTTTCTAAATGTATAAGTTGACAAAATATAGTCTGGAAATTTTGTGGATCTGCAAAATCTCAAAGTTTGGATTAGATCTCTCAGTAAGTTTAATCACACAGGTGCTCTGTGTTTGGTTGGGTATTTTGTATTGGGGTTGCTATTGTGAACAGGGTCATTTTTTTCTATTATGTCTTCTAATACATCATCCAGTTCCTTGAAAAATTATGGCATGGAAACTTAAGCATTAATTCAACAACCATCTGCTGAGCCCCTTTGAACGAGGCAAAGTCCCTACATCCAGAGGCCCAGAGACAAACAGAGCAAATGGAAGATGGTCTTGATCAGGACACCGTAATGAGAGGCTGTAATGGGAGCACCAGGCAGCGGAGTGTGGTAGTGGTGCCACGCGCTGGTCTGTGGACCGTTTCATCTGTGGCAATATGAGAAAACTAAGAACAGTGCAGAAAGTTATCATCAAGCTGAATACGTTTACTTTTGAGGATTATCCTTTATTCCAATATAGTGCTTGTAAATTTTATTCGATTGCATGCTGGTGTAAGTAATACTCCATTATTTTTCTAACTTGAATCAAATCTTTCCCTGAACCCCTGCTCATCAGAGTGGAAAGAGGTACAATCTCAGTCCTGTTTTGGGGGCTTCTTCCCTTCCCTGGAGTCACATGAATGTCTAAAGGGCTTACATGGTGCCTGGACAACGGGAGTCAGCGGTTCTGGTTCAGGCAGAGCGGTCAACAAGGTTCCTTGTGCTTTTAAACAATGAGAGCCTATGTGAAACAATTTTTATTGTGTTGCTGGGCTTGTGGGAAGGAAAATTTCCAAGAGGCCACAAAACAAAACGACCCTCATAAGCATGGTGAGTGGACAGGAAAGGTGGAGTAGCCCTAGAGGCAAATGCCAATATTAGCATCACATTTGGAACGTTAAGTACGAAGCCAGGAGCCAGGTGAGGTGACCTGAGATTCTGTAACTAGGGAGCTGGGAGGGGCCTAATCTGACCCTAAGTTGCTGTCACGTCCTGGACTCTGACAGAAGCAAATGCAAATCTTCTCTGGAGGAAGGTATCCTCAACATCAGCCCCTAGATTTTCCATAGATTAAGATCATCCAAACTTGAGCTCACAGAGTGAGATCATGAAATACAAAGAAAAAACACCGTGAGTGATAGTCAACATGAACAATAACATGTTTGTATCTCCAAGGACTTTTGATATTAGGCACAAAACGTAAACTAACTATGTACCTGTAAAATGTTTAATGAAATAAAAGATGGCATTACAAAAATTAACAAGCAACAAGACACTGGAATGACTAGTCAGGTTTGAAAGAGAACCACCTAGAACTCTTGGAAATAAAAAAATATAATGATTAAAATAAAAACTAAATTTGGGGGTTTAACAGTAAATTAAACAAAACTGAAAAGAGATTAGTGAACCAGAAAGTTGCTCCCCTGAGGATGGTCCTTGGACCAGCAGCATCATCAGCCCTGAGAAATGCAGACTCTCAGGCCCCACCCACAACTACTGAGTCAGAATCTGCAGTTTAACAAGATTCCCTAGTGATTCATAGGCATATTTGGGTTTGAGAAGTACTAAACTAGAAGATAGAATTGAAGAAGTTATACGGAACGTAGAACAGAGCGATGAAAAGGGAAATGTGAGAGAGGTTAAGAGATATGGCAGCTATAAAGAGGAGGTCTAAAAAAAATTTAATCCTGGTCAATGGGGAGATTAAAAAAGAATAAAGTGCAGGAAACATTTGAGGAGAATTTCCTAGAACTGATGAAAGGCATGAATCCACATATACAATAATTTACACCAAACAAGAAAAATAAAAAGTTTACAGCCAGTAGTGAAACTGCAGAATGCCAAGACAAATGGAAAAGCAATCTGAGAAGATGACAAGTCACAGCAATCAGTCTGATGGCAGACTTCTCACTAGCAACACCTAAACGGAGAAGGCAGAACAGGAACACAGGTATCTCCAGAATGCTGAGAGAGAATGGATGTCAACCTAGAATTGGACACCCAGCAAAAATCTTTCAAGAATGTTGATGAGGTAAAGAGATTTTCAGGGGCCGGCCCTGCGGCCAAGTGGTTAAGTTCGCACACTCCACTTCAGTGGCCCAGGGTTTCGCTGGTTCGGATCCTGGGCAAGGATAGGGCACTGCTCATCAAGCCATGCTGAGGCGGCATCCCACATGCCCCAACTAGAAGGACCAACAACTAAAAATACACAACTATGTACTGGGGGGCTTTGGAGAGAAAAGCAGAAAAAAAAGAAAAAAAGATTGGCAACGGTTGTTAGCTCAGGTGCCAATCTTTTTTAAAAAAAGATTTTCAGATAAAAATGGATTGAGTTTACCACCAACAGAGCTTTTAAAAAAGAAAATCTGAAATGTAAGAATCTAAGCAAGTGCTGTCTGTGTGAAAGAGCAATTAACAATAATGTCTAATTTGTACTTTCCCACAAAGAAAACTCTAGGCCCAGATGCCATCACTGATGAATTCTACTAAAGAGATAAAGAAGAAATATTAACAATTCTACACAAACTCTTCCATAAAATTGAAGAGGAAAGAATAATTCCCAACTTACCCTGATATCAAAGCCAGACACCTTAAAACAAGAAAACTCCGTATCAATATTCCTCACGACCAAGTCAAGTTAACCCCAGGATACAAGGTTGGTTTATTATTAGAAAATCAAAGAATGGAGTCATATTTATAGATTTAAAAAAACCCCAAACATATAATCATCTCAATAGGTGTAGAAAAATCATTGACATAATTAACATCTATTCCTGATTTTTAAAAAAGCTCTCAGTAAACCAGGAATAGAAAGGAATTTTCTCAACCTGAGAAAAGACATCTATGAAAAACCTACAGATAACATTGTATTTAATGGTGAGAAACAGTGCCTTCCCCCTAAGATCAGGGACAAGGAAAGAATGTCTGCTTTCACCATCTCTTTTTAACATTCTTCTGGAGGTTTTAGCTAATGCAAAAAGACCAGAAAAAGAAATAAAAGGCATCCAGATTGAAAGGAAGAAATAATTCTGTCTATTCATAGATTATGCAATTGTCTATGCAGAAAATTCTATGGAATCTACAAAAAAAAAGCTACTAGAACTAGGAAATGAGTTTGGCAAGATTGCAGGATACTGTTACCACAAATGGGGTTCTCCTACTGATGTGCATAAAAAAGCCAATTAATTACTGCATCAGCATTTTTTTTTTTCTTTGGTGAGGAAGATTGTCACTGAGCTAACATCTGTGCCAATCTTCCTCTATTTTGTATGTGCAACACCGCCACAGCATGGCTTGGTGAGCGGTGTGTAGATCCGTGCTTGGGATGCAAACTCACGAACCCTGGGCTTTCAAGGCAGAGCCTGCAAACTTAACCACTGTGCCACTGGGCAGCCCCAAGGCATCAGCTTTTGGGAAGACAAATCAGCTTTATTCTGCAAGATCGATTTGCAGGGAGACAGGGGGCATGTGCCCTCAGATCTCTCTCCCCAATCCAGGGCTTGGGGCACAATTTATAGGATGAAGGGCAGAGCAGTCTGAAGTGTGGAGATGCACGATTGGAGGTAAGAAGTGAGGAAACTGATGATCTGTGCAAGTGTAGTCAAGCTTCATGCCCCTTCATAGGATGCATGTTCACAAAACAGCAGTATTACCATGATCTGAGGGGGAGTTTTTAGTTCCTTGATCTCAAAAAGGTCACCTATTGAGCATTTGCGCAGGCCCAGGGGAGGGGTTGGTAGCCTCAACCAGCCTGAACTGGACAAGGGGTCTCAGTTGCTGAAAAACGCCTCCTAATCACTCTGTTGATAAGATGCCGTCAGCTGAGCTGGTCCTGGAGGACCGGCGGTTACAGTACAAGATCCACACACGAAAGCAATTGTATTTCTATATGCTAGCAACGAACAATCAGAAATTGAATTTTAAAAAGTAATACCATTTACAATAGCATCAAAAAAATATGAAAAACCCAGAGGTAAATCTGACAAAAGATGTCGTGGACCTACACACTGAAACTATAAAGTATTGCCAAGAGGAATTAAAGAAGACCTAAATAAATAAAGAGTTATACTGTGTTCACGGATTACAAGAATCAATATTGTTAAGATGTCAGTTCTCCTCAGATTCATCTGTGTATTCAATATAATCGCAATGAAAATCCCAGCGAGCTTTTTTTGGGGTACAAATTGATAAGACCATGTGGTCCATTCAAGACGGGCAGACCTGCTGCTTCTGCACCAGGCTTGGGGGGCCCCACTCTCTGATCCAGCCCCTTAGAGCCCCTCCCAGTGCAGGTGCCTGTCACATTCTCAAAGGGCTACAGATGGAGAGCACGTCCTTCTCACTTTGGGGCAGGTCCCCAAAGCACAGCACACCGCCTTGCACTCTTAGGGGCTTTCCAACTTCTCTGCTTCTGTCTTCTCTTCCACTACGAGCCACAACCTCCTGGATGAATTAGAAAATCTGTCCTCAATGGGCTTCAGTAGATTAGGATCATAACATCCAATTCTTCATGGAGGGGTAGGGTGGGGAAGAGAGAGCTCGAATCATTCATTTTTCCTATCAATAATCCCTTTTGGTGATAAAACGTTTCTTTTAGAGAAACAAATGGGAGGATAAAGAATAGTTTATAATGACTGTCATATTTAATATCCCAATTTGGCAAAACTAAATGTTAGCAACTCTTTGATGTTCCCCTAGTTTTTTCTGAAGTTTTACCTCTCAGCAAGTCCCCAAACGGGAAATGCTTCCTCTCAGGATGGGCGGTGAGCAGTGACTTGTTACATTGTTGAAGGGGATTGAACAGAATCTCCCACATCTACAGAGGGCAGAGCCGAATATTTTGGTGTACAAACATAGAACAAAGTGTATCAAGACAGGGACTTTGAAGTGGCAACTGGTAAGGAAGTGGTCCTTTCCAACTGCCTGGTGGGCGGAGCTGGGTGGGCACCACGGCCGTGGTGGGAGCAGGGGAGTCTCGGAATGATTCCTGAGTGTCTGATAAACCCACAGAAACTTGGAATCCCGCGGACGCCAATCCCAGGTTGCTTTGGAGAGAGCTCTGCCTCACAAAAGACATCCATCTGTTTAGTGGGCCCTTGGTCTGAGAGTGGGCAAGAGGTGGACTGGAGTGACCTGGCTGACCACCTCGGGTCCCCAGGAAGCCCTGGCTGCAGGACGGACGGATGGACGGGCTGAGAGGGCAGGAGGATTCTTCCCTTTCTAGGTCGTCTTTCCCAAAGTTCTCACCAGCCTCCAGCCGAGGGATTTCTCAAGGGGGAAGTCTGCTTTGGGTGAACTTTTGGGGTCTGAGACCACCTGAAACTTGTTGCTCTCTACCCCCCCAACATCTGGGCACACACTGTGCCCAGATCCTGGGCAGAGCCCCAGAGCTCAGATCCGGGGGCTCCCTCTTCAGGCAGAGAAGGTAAGTGGAGCTCGCCCCTCCAGGGGCGTCGGGCACTGCCTGGCACCTTCTGGTGAGCTTCCTTCGCTTCATCAGACCGGCTCCCCCTCGTCCAGCTCTCCCAGCCCCCTGGTGTCCCCTTGCGGGGGCATTCCTCAGTGGTTTCTCCTGCCACACCAACAGGGACAGGTGTAGAGGCTGCTGGGGACTTGGAGAAACACTGACTGAAAAGCCCTGGTGGGAATGAAATTGGTTCTGCCGTTTGGGAAAGCTTTCAGCAGTGGGTCTCAGTAACTTCAAAAAGGTTCCCGCCCTGGGGCCTGGCACTTGCACATTCCCGAATCCTCCTCAAAGAAACCTCCAAATGCGGACAAAGCCTGGGCAAAGGTTCACCGTGCTGTTAGCTACAATAGCAAAAATAGAAACAAGTTAAATATCTAGTCAGAGAGAATTGACATAAGTTGAAGAAACATTACACAGCGACAAACATTTAATTTATAATAGGTTTATAAAAACATGGAGAAATGCTTATGATATAATAGTTAAGTGAAAAAAAGCAGGATACAAAGTTGTACATACAAAATATTTGTAAAAGAACACCAGCAAACGACGGGAGGGGAAAAGACTGGAAGGAAATACAACAAAATGCAGTGAGGATTGTCCGGGCGACGGCGAGACCATGGCTGACTTTTCTCCTCTTCTATCTTTCTAAGTTTTGTATACTGAGCAACCCCCCTTTTCACTTTTTAAAGAAAATAGAAAAAGAAAAAATAGTAGTTCTGTAATTCTAACCCCTCACTCCCACCCCGTCTCCAGAGAGCCTGAGTCAGGGTCACGTTCAGGTTCCCCTTAGGTTCCTGCCCTGTGCCCTCTCTCCTGCCCCTCCTGGATTCACCCCTTCCGGTGTGCCCCTGCCCTGGGTCTGGACTCAGGCAGGCCCTGGAAAGCCCCCAGCTGGCTCATGGTGTCGTGGGCACAGCAACCCCTACAGGGGGCAGGTGGGAGACCCCACACACAAAGTGTAGATTCAAAGCTGGAGGGACCTGAGCGTTCAACAGGGCCACTGCTTCTCTAACTCGAGTATTCGAATCACTGGGCTCTTGTTAGAAATGCAGAGTCCTGGGCCCAGGAATCACATTTTTCACCAGCTTCCTGAAGGACTGGGATGCAGGTGGTTCACAGCCACGCTTCAGGAAATCAGAACCCAGTCCAACGCCAGCACGCTCCCTCCTCCCCAGCTTATGCAGGAGAAAGGGGTGCTGAGGCTGAGGAGGGAAGGAAGGGAGGAGAAGGTGGGGTGGAGTGGGGGGAGGCATGTTGCTGGGCACCCAGGCCCTCGGGATTTCCTGCAGCAGATACAAGCCCAGACCAGCTCTCCTGAGCCCTGCCTGGCCCTGGTGACAGTCTAGGTCCAGCGGCTGCAAGCCCTGCCCAGGGATGTGAACACATTGGGGAGGTGCCAGTCTCTGCTGGAACTGTGAGGCCACCACTGCGGGCTCCACGGCCCACAAAGGCTCCCAGGTCAGGCTGGGGCATGCAGGAGGCGGGCCTGGGGAGGGGGAGGGGGAGCCCTGGAGTCTGGCAGGTGAACTCTGAAGCTGTAGCAGAAAGCTTATTAGAGTCGGTGCAAATCCAGCCATTCAGCTTCACAGCAGGCCTGGCCTGGAGGGCATTCTGTGGCTAGACCGAGATGAACTTAGAGAAGTCAAGCTCCTCCTCAGACAAGTGGAGGGGAGGCCCTGGGATCGTGGCCCCCTCTGGGTCCCGGGAAGAGGCTTCAGCTTCCTCTGAAGTCTGTAAAGACAACAGTGGGGGTTGAGAAGCCGAGCTGAGGGGTCTCCAGGTAGCTGCTGGGTCCACCTCAGCCTTTTCCACTGTCTGGGCCTGTGTTCATCTAAGCAGCACAAGAACTAACAAGTTCTCCTCCCCAGAACCCCCAGGCTTTGACTCATGCCCACCTCCCCTCCATCCATCCCCTGAGAGAGCATCCTCATGGCCTCATACCAGGTTCTGGCTGCAGATGTTGGAATCCTGCCAGCCCAGAGCTCTTTAAGCTGTGACTCCTGACAAGCTATTCAAGAATTTTCTGGGTCAGGGAAAAAGAGGAGGTAAAGTCAACAGCCCTGGTTTCCCGAGCGAAATGGCCCAAGCCTATGGTTGTGGCGGGGCAGGTGGGTGGACGCAGGGCAGCGGAGTTTGGGGAGCGGATGCTGAGGAAGGAGGTCCCCACTTCCCTGCATTGTCAGAGGAGCCGGGCTAGGTGACTCTGGGCTCCCAGGGCCCTCTGTCCCACCTGGCTTAGGCACCCGATGTCCCTGCAGGGACTGGAGGAGGGCTGGGGGCTGGCTCGAGGCCCAGCAGGCCCTGCAGTGTTGATCTTGGCGCACTCCTGGACCCAGCAGTTCTCCAGCGGCTGAAACAGAGATGGGTCAGAACAGCCCATTCTTGGGCCGGCCCCGTGGCCGAGTGGTTAAGTTCCAGCGCCCTGCTTTGGCGGCCCAGGGTTTTGCCGGTTCTGATCCTGGGCGTGGACATGGTACCGCTCATCAGGCCATGCTGAGGTGACATCCCACATGCCACAACTAGAAGGACTCACAACTAAAAAATACACAACTATGTACTAGGGGGGCTTTGGGAGAAAAAGGAAAAATAAAATCTTTAAAAAACAAAAACGAAAACAGAAAAAACTGCCCGTTCTTGGCAGCAGGGATGGTCTGTGAGTGGAACCAGAGGAGGGAAATGTAGCACGGGGTGGAGGGGAGGAAGCAGGGCTGCGGGGCCAGAGTCCTCAGGTCCAGTTTCCTGGTCTCAGGGGATCTTGGACAAGCCGCCTAACCTCTCTGAGGCTCGGCTTCCTCAGAGGTCAAATGGGGATACGACTTTTCCCCTCAGGGTTGTAATGAATATTCATGATAATGTTTTATCACTCAACAACTGGGAACTCCTGGAATGATTTTTTTGGATCATTTGTTTTCATTATTGTTCATTCTTGTTATTTCTATCCTTTAAGCAGAAAGAACGCACAGGCTGCATGTTCTTTCTAACAAGCCTGGAGACAGCAAAGTCGGATGCCTCAAAGATTCATGAATAACAAACAACACAGGAAGAATTCTTAAGACATCATCAGTCTGAGCAACTCCTCCTTGATCAGATGAGGAAACTGAAGCCCAGGGAAGAGACGTGGGTAGTCCAGAGTGAGCGGGGAAGCCCATCTCCAGCCCCGGCCCCCGCTGCCCCAACCGGTCCTCAGCTCAGAAAGCCAGGCCCCTCCACCCCCTCCTTCCTTGTCCTAGCATCTGGGCAGAGCAGAGGTGGGAGCTGGTGGAGGCCCAAGGCAAGCCTCCCAAGGGCACAGCTGTCCTCAGGTGCCCTGGCCAGCAAATCCCATGGCCCGATGGGCACTGAAGTCAAAGAAAGAAGCTCCCACTTTCTGGACACTTAGAGGTGTCTCACCTCACTCACCCCTAACCACAACCCTGTGAGATGGGAAACTGAGGCTCAGAGAGGTGATATAACTTGCCAGAAGTGACACAGCTGGCGAGCAGCTGAGCTGGGCCTTGTATTCATGACCATTTGACCTTAGACCCAAGCTCTTTTCCCATACTATGCTGCCATCCTGGCAGGGCACGCTGCACACTTCTCTTTATCTCCTTGTCCCTTGTCATGGGCCCCCTGCTTCTGTCAATACCCTTGCTGCAGGTGTTGGGGGCAGAGGTGGCTGTTTGAGTCATCTCTGGTGACACCTGCAGTCTTACAAGATAAAAATCAGAGCAGAATTCCTCGAATGAGAAATGACTGGGGGGATGCGGGGACAAAGGAATGGGGGAAGAGGAAAGGAGATTTCACAAATGCCGTCACCTATGGTGACAAGTGCCTCACCTATGGTGAGGACATGGCAGAGCTGGGCTGGACCAGAGGACCCCCGACATCAAGTCCACTTCCTACGAATCCCGTATCTACAGCTTTGTGATTCAGTCGAAACCCACACTGCTGACCACCGGCAGCCACGGAAGTGTCACCCACTCAAGGATGGCTGAATCTGAGGAAGGAACCTCACGGCACAGAGACCAAACCACACATGTAGGCAGCGGCCAGGACCACTGCCCTGCGTCCACTGTGGGTCTCGATCTCTCGTTGGTTCCTCTGCCACGCCGTGGACAACCGGAGGCATTTTCTGGGGTGATGGGTACTCGAGATATACATGAGAACCTCTGCTTCTGGACACTAGAAAATAGTAGCGAAGATGCCACAGGGAAGCCTGGAGAAGCTGGGGTGTGTCCTGCCCCAAGCCCCGCTCTCCCACCTGGGCCATTCCAGGAGTCAGGGCCCAGGCCACCCCACGCCCACGGCCCCAGGATGGGCCTTCTCCTGAGTCTGGGGAGACTCTTGGGCCGAGGAGTTGGTTGCAGCCCTCAGACCCCTTGCTCTTGGATGTGGCGGGGCAGGAGCACAGGGCACTGAGGCCACCCCGCAGACCTCAGTGAGTTTTCCTAGTTCTGCCTCTTTCAGGCTGGGTCGCTATGGGCAAGTTACTTATCCTCTCTGAGCCTCTATATGGTATTTTCTAAGAAGGGGGAAATAATTACACCTGGCTCATGCAGGGGTGATGAAGATTTAATGACCTATGGAAAGCCCCTGGCACACAGTAGGTGTTCAAGAAAAGGGTGAAAGGAGCACTTCTAGCAATGGCTCTCTGGGGAAGGAAAATGCTGGTCTGACCCCTAACGCTTCCCTCTGAGTTTTCACACCCCCTGGGGCTCTCTGGCAGAGCATCCCCTTCCCTCTTTGACCTGAATGTGGGCAAAGAAAACCCCAAACGCGTTCAGTTCTGCCTCCAGACTCTGCTAAAAACTGCAGAGAAGCCAAAAGGGAAATAAACCAAAGAAAAGCAAAACCTCTCAGCCAGCCACATTCACAGGGTCTTCCCCTGACCCCCTCCATCCTTCCCCAACAAGGGGCTGCCCCCCCAGCCCCTCTTCCCGCTGGCCCTGTGCCCTTTCCTGGCCCTCCCACAGGGCACTGGCCTCAGGCCCTCTTGTCCTCCCCACGGCCATGGACGCTCTCCCTCCTTCCCCAGACCCTCTTGTGGAGTGGGGTGGGGTGAGCCCCAGGCTGCATAGACAGGAGGCCGGGCTCTGGCGGTGGCAGTGGCATTGCCAGGGCCTTTCCCACCATTGGCCTTGTGGAGCTTCCTGAGCCAAGGTCCAGCACCACATTCCCACCCCAGCCCATCCCTAGGGGATGGGGCCTGAGTCTTTTGTCCTCGGTGGCGCCAGGAAAGGAGAGGTAGTCCTCTTTTCCTGTGCTCACATTTAAGGAAATCAGAGTGGAGGCATCTCAGTAAACAGCCAAGGGAGGAGAGGAGGGCTGGAGGTGGCGGGTGGGGGGGGGGGGGGGTGCAGGTGGGCTAGCTCCCTGAGTGTGATTCTGCAGCCCTCCCTGTAGGAGCACCGTGTGTGGAGGGACAGTCTCTCTTTGTGGGGTCAGGGAAGGGCCCTGCAGTAGGCAGGCTCCCCTGTCCAGGAAGATGGGCACAGGAACTCACATTCTTTCTGCCCCCTGGTCCCCAGAGTGTCACCCTTGGCCTGGGTCTCAGGGCAGCCACACCACCTTGGTCTTAGAGCAGAGGAAAGCTCAAAGAAAACATTAGGGTGCTCTGGAAAGAAGAGAGATGAGAGTCGAGAAATCTGGCTCCTGCTCTCTATTTCGGCTAGCACCTGCTGTGTGGGCTTGGGTAAGACTTTTACCCTCTCTGGGCTCTGTTTCCTCTTCTGCAAAAGCAGACTAGAGTCTGAAGTTGTCATACTCTGGTGTGCTGTCAGAATCCCTGGGGGCTGTGTTTAAAATTCACGTTCCTGGGCCCCCCGAGAGGTTTCTGTTAGGATTGGCATGAAGGAGGCCCCTGCCAGGTGATCTGAAGGAGGGTTTGCACCAAATCTAGAGGAAGTCTGACTAGATGATGTCAAAGGCCTCCCCTGGATCCAGCTCTGATGTTCTCCAATGGGCAGAGGGCGCTGGGCCTGGGGAGGAGCCCTGCCTGGCACCTGCTGGGAAGCTGGGGTGATGGAGGGGACTCTGCTGGCTCACAGCCTGAAGGGCTGGTCTCGGGGCTCACACAGACTCCCCAGAGGTGGGAAACAAGCCAGGCCTTGAGGTCAGTGGTGGAGGACCAGGCAGGGAGCGGCAGGGGGGTGCCCAGGAGCCTGCCTTCCAGCCCCGCCTCCATCCTTACCGAGTGTGGCAGGTGCACCTTCTCCATCCTCTGTGTCTCAGTGGCCAGTTGAGCTGAAAGAGACGGGAAGCCGCACCTTGAAGCCAAGGGCAGCCAGGAGTAGCCTGCAGCTGCTCCCGCAGAAGAGGAGCGGCCCGTGCACCTGGGCTTCCCCGAGGGAGGTGGCAGGCAGTCTGGGCAGAGTAGCCCCTTCCAGCTGGGACCCTTGGCAATGACCCAGCCTTTGGGATCAGTACACGGAACCCCCCTGTGGGGCAGAAACCAGCTGGGGACGTAATTCTGTGCACTAGGTCGTTGCTTCTTAAAACTCAGGGTGCATACAGGACCCTGGGAAATTCTATTAAAATGCAGATTCTAATTCAGTAGGTGGGGGGTGGGACCTGAGAATCTGCATTTCTAACGGGCTATTAGGGGATGTCACTCCTGCTGGCTGGGGACCACAATTTGAGAGGCAAGGTGCTAAGAGGCTCTGAGGCGACGGGAACGCTCCCATGCTGTGTCCTCCCTGACTCTCTGAGGGAGCCTGGGGACACTGGTAAAGCCGACAGTTCTTCCCAGGGGTCACACAGGGAGGAGTCGGGAGGCAGGCCCAGGATCCCCCACGGCCACCACACTGGGACAACATTGCCAACTTGCAAAGTGCATTCACACACATCTTCCTGGCGCCTCTGATTCCTAGCTGTGCAAACACAGGAAAAGCTACTCAGCTGCTCTGTGCCTCAGTTTCTTCCCCTGTAAAATGGGGGAACTTGTAATAAGTAGTTCCTAACTAACTCCACAGTATGGAGATTAAAGGAGATAGAAGCAATGTAAGCCACCCAACAATGCTTGGCCCGTCGTGGCTGCTATTACTGTTATTTCTGTTAATGCTCTTAATCTGTGCTGTCCAGCACAGGCATCACGAGCCATGCCCAGCCACGGAGCACTGGAAAGTGACTACTCTGAATGACACCAGGTTTCCAAGGAAAAAAATGAATGTAGAATGTGTACTATTAATATTTTTATATTTATTCCCTGTTGAAATGATAATGTTTTGGATATATTGTGTTAAATAAAGTATATATTAGGACTAACGTCACCAGTTTCTTTTCACTTTTTTTTCATGTGACTACTGGAGAATTTTAAATTACATATGTGGCCCGTACTCTATTTCTGTTGCACCCATATCTGAGGAAGACTGAGGCTCAGGGAAGTGAGGTGATCTGCCCAAGGTCACATAGCTCAAAAGTGGCAGAGCTGGGATTTGAACACAAGCCTTGAAAGGGACTGAGAAGCTCTAGAAACCCAGCAGCAGATGTGGGGCCATGATGTCTGTCCTGCTCAAGTTCAAGTCCTCGGTCCTGTGCTCTTCCCTATAGTCAGCCCTCAGGCAAGGAGTTGGACCTGCAGTGGCCCAGACCCTCCCACGCCCTCCCGTCTGCCCTGCTCACCTTCCTTCCTCCGCCGGAGCAGGTACCTGCCGAGGGCGGCCAGGCCTGCGGTCAGCAGAAGGCTCAGCAGCACCAGGACTGGGGCCAAGATGCGGACCATGGGGATGGACACCCTGCGGGAGGGACGGAAGGAGCCCGGTGGCTGTCACCAGATATCAGTGGCACGTCGTGCACCTCGGCATTCTCATTCTGAGTCCCAGCCATGTCCCTTGTCTTCCCAAGGAGATCAGAGGGCACCAGGGACCACAACGCCTGGTCGGTCCCAATGGAAGGGACCTCAGCCCCCGTCGCCAACCCCAGGAGACACTTTCGGCCGGGTCTGAACTTGCCAGCAGCTACCTGGATGTCAGCACCCGAGCACAGTTATATATACAACCCCCTAGAGCCAACCCTGCAGGCTGGGACTCCAGGTGGGTAAGAAAGAAAATTTTCTTATGTCGACTGAAAGGAAGAGTCTGGGTAAAGGTTAATTAAGGGAGTTTATTTGATAACGCAAGTGAGGAGTTTGAACCCCGGGAAACAATTCAACAGCGTATTCTGAGGACCTGCTCTGAGGCGTGTGAGTCTAAGTGCAGCTGCGACTCTTGCACAAACAGCGCACACGCAGGGAAGAGGGCAGGACAAATGCCTTACAACCAGAGTTCATAATGTCAAAAAAGAGAGAGGACATCCGGGCTTTTCTCTGGATTATACACGGAAGGTACACAAACAAGAATGTCTTGGTTGTACATCAAACAAGGTCAGAGATGCCGACGTCTACATGTGGGGGAGGCAAGGCCCAGGGCTGTTGATTAGTCCCTCGGTCTCTAAGAAACTCCCCCGGGAAATGTGTGCGCCAGCTACCCTTTGTTTCTTCCTGTGGGGGGTCTGTCCCGCTGGTGTCTTCGGTCATGAGGTGAGGGGCTGCAAGGTCATTTGATGCAGGCTTCTGAGGCTATGTCTCGGGACAGCACAGACGTTGTCGTGCTGACTCTAAGCCTCTCCAGTTTGCTTGCTATGTTGGCCCGTTAGACCAGGGAGAGGGTCCCACATATGCTTGGCACCAGGTCCAGTGCAAAGTGGACAGGCGAAAGCTACTGAACTGGGTGGCTGTCTCTGAAGCGGAAGCAGGGAGAGAGGTGGGAACTGCGGCTGCGGTGGACCCCTCACCGTGGTGGGCCTGTGTGTCCAGCAACGGGGCCGCTGGTCCCTGAGTGTAGGCCGTCCCCGACTCGACGGGGACAGAGTCTGCCCTCTGTGCTACGAGCTGTGGCCACGACCAGAAGCCGTGTTTGCCCGGAGGAAGGAGTGTCAGGTTTCTATTTGCTCAAAGGCACCTTGTGGTTTGGGGATGGCCCGAAAGGAGACCAAGGGCTCACCTGGACTTGGAGCTGCCGGGAACAAGACTGGTCTCTGCCGAGGTGGAGTCCAGCTGCGTGGCTGGGCGGGAGGTCCCTGCATGAGGAGAGGTGGCTTCGTGAGGAGGGGTCCCCGTGAACGGAGAGGTCACTGCGTGAGGAGAGGTCCCTGTGTACGGAGCGGTTCCCGCGTACAGGGAGGCTTGCGTGTGCCTGGACGCGGAGGTCCCTGTGAACGGAGAGGCCTCGGCCCCTGTCTTCTGCTTGGCTGTGGTGACTGTCGGGTGGAGACCAGGAGAAGCTACAAGTCCAAAAGCAGTGCCTCAGCACCTTCCCTGACCCTTGAATCCCAGCCTCCCCAGACCTCTGACCCTTGACCTCTGAACCCTAGGCTCCCTGAGAATAATGTCTCAGAACATTTGCAGCTAGAAGACACCCCAGGAAGCAAACAGAGGCCTAGATGAAGCCATTTGAAGGGAGCAGGCCACCCCTCAGGCTCGCCCCAGGCCTCTGCAGAGCTTCCAGCCCCTTTTCGGGCCGGCAGCCTGTTCTCTCTGCCAGGAGACGCAATCACCCCCACCTCCATGATCCATTCCAGGGACCACTAAGCAGACACCTTCCTGCCCCCACTACAGTCCCAGCCAACTGGCACCTCTGCCCTCACCGGAAGGTCCTCATGTCACCATCACATGCCCACTCACCACCTAGGCCTCGGGAAGGGCTGAGCTCCTTCAACAGCCATGGGGTTGGCAGGGCAGGGTGGCAGGGACCAGTCCAGAGGCCAGAGCCCAAGGCCTAGCCTCTCCTCTCTCCCCTCAGACCCCAGGGGGAGCACACAGAGCATAGACTGGGTCTACTTTCCAGCTCTGCTGCTTCCTGTGTGACCTTGAGCAAGTGGCCCAACCCGTCTGAGCCTCCAGTTCCTCGGCTGAGAGTCCAACTCCAGGATGTGAGGGCCATAAAGTGTCTGGCACCAGGCAGGCATTCACTGGATGTTTCTTTAAAAAAGAGCAGAGGAGGGGCAGGGAAACCATTCACTCACTCAATTCTGGGGGCTGCGTTTGCCAGGTTTTTGCCTTGGGCTGGAGGCTCCTTGTGGCAAGAGGCTGGAAGGAGGGCGTGGGGGAGGGAAGACAGCAGGGACCTAGAGGAAGGAGAGAGGCTGGTCTCAGGGGAGATAGGATCACTGCTCTGAGCCAGATTTCCTGTCCTGGGAGCAGCCAGCGCTTTCGCACCCCCACCTCTGCTCAGAGCATCGCCTCTTCTCTCCCCAGCCACTCAGGAGCCACGGACAGGAGATTCCAGCTGATTCTTCCCCTTCTGCAGTCCCCTTGGCTTCCTGCTTGGCTCAGACCTTCTGCCTCCCTTGTCCTCCAACTGCCCACCCGCCTGCCCTTTCTATGCCACCTTCACACCAATGCCAGCTCTGTCTCTGAAATACATCTTGGATCGCATCGCTCCCTGCTTCAGAACAGCCAGTGGCTCCCCAGTGCCTATAAGTGAAGTTCCAACTTTTTAGCGTGCCTTTCAAACTCAGACTTCAACCCACCTTGTCAGCTTCACCTCTTCCCCATCCGGTGCGCCAGCCATACGCAGTCGGCTCTATTCCCAATGAAGTGAGCTTCCAGCCCGCTTCCACGACTCTGACATACTGTTCCTCTGTGTGCGATGCTTTTCCTTTCCATCTCTGCCTAACACACTTCGTTCTGTCCTTCGGGGCCAGCTCACAAGTCAACTCCTCCCTAACGCCTTCCCCAGAAGGCGCAAATCCCTGTCCTTTGTGTGCCCACAGTACCCTGTGCACCGTCAAGGCAGCTGATACCCAGTGATGCTGCAACAGGTCGTTTCCTGGGTCTCCCTACTAGGCTGGGACCCCTCAAAGGCAAAACGCCTATTCTCTGCCCAGTGCAGTGGGCGGAAATCCCGTGTGGCCAAATCCCCAGGAGCCACCGAGCTCCGGGCTCCCCCATGTCCATCAGTCGGCCCTTTCTGCCTTCATGCCCTCACACTCTCCCGCTCCCTGCCACTCTCTCTTGTGATACCAGGCCAGTTCTTCTCCAACGTTTCTGAGTAAATGATCAAATCTTCTGCAGATAAAGAGTATTTATTTTTTCTTTTCCAATCTTTATACTTCTTTACCTTGCCATATTTCATTGCCTAGGGCCTCCAGGCAATGGTGAACAAAAGAAATGATAGTGGGTCCTCTGGTCTTGTTCTGACCTTCCTAGAAATTCTTCTAACGTTTCCCCAGACTCAATGGTGTGCTGGAGACGGCTCACGCTGGCTCGGGAGAGCTGAGCATTCACTTCTCAGGGATTTGGGGAGCCAGTTGTTAAATTGTTAGTAGCTGGAAATTGGCCAAGCCAGGGGCATTTACACCACAGAAATTGGCAGGCACTACAAGTCAGAGTTTCCTCTGCCAGTGGCTAAACATTTTTAGCCTTCTTTATTTTCAAAACCCCAACTGTCATCAGAGAGAGGTCCACAAGGTCTGATACAGGAGGATAATATAATTCTGCAGATATTATACATAAATAAATGATTATAAGTGAGGGTGAGAATAAAAACAGGAGAGCCGAAAATATAGGTCAAATTGATCACACTAGGTAAAAATGAGGTCTGAATACTGATAAGAACTGGAAGAGATCATAGAATCTTGTAAATAATGGAGAACAAGTTCAATGTGTTTTTGGTGCTGCTGTTATTACTTGCTGAGTTTATCTTTATTTCCTTAAATTAAAATGAAGACCCACGGCTGACGGGGACCTGGCAGTGGGGATGGGCCTGGGGATGGGATGAATCCGAGCGATGGGGCCAGGAGAGGGACAGAGCAGACACCAATGCCTGAAGGGACCTGCATTCGAATCCCGGCTCCACCACTTCCTGCCGGGGGATTAGAGGAAAATCATTTCATCTCTTGGAGCCTTGGTTTCCCATCTGTGAAGTGGGACACAAAGACTGACCTCGCCCTCACTGGCCGGCAGACTGGGGCTGCCCATTCCCCTGGGCCCTCTCTGGCTTCCTTCTCCTCTGCTCAGCAGGTCCAGGTGGGATTCTGGGCACCCAGAGAGGGGCTCCAGCCCCAGCCCGGGCCCCATGGCTCCAGCCCCAGCCCCCTAGTGTCCCTGAGCCCCACAAGCCCCTCCGAGGCTGGTCCCCAGGCACTGCTTGCACCTGCCCTCGGGACTTGAAGATCTGGGGAAGGGGAGGCCAGAAGGGAGAGCCGAGGCCACAGCAGAATGAGGCCAGTGTGGCCATGGCTTAGGTGACGCTGTGGAGCGGGTCCCAGAGCCACTGATGGTGGGCCGAGCCTGAGGAATCCTCAGGAATCTCTCTGACCCCAGGGAGGGAGTCTTTCTATTCTGTGGCGTGTCCATCTTGTCCCCAGCCCATGGCAATCTCTCTCCCCCATGTGGGCAGAGAGGAAAGGCCCTGAGCATGAAGGAGACAGGTCTGTGTTCAATCCTGCTCTGCTACCTACTGTGACCTTGGGCAGCAGGAGTGACAGAGCAGCCGAGGCTCGGGTGACACTGTCTGTGCCCCCGATGCTGCTGAGCACTGGACCTCTGCCATCTCACCGAGTCCTCCAGACCCCTGATGAGGTTGGCGCGAGCATTACGCCCCCTTGCGACGGGGAAACCGAGTCCAGCAGTGATTACCCACCCACACTCCCTCCTCCCGTCTGCATCTCCTGTCCCCCAGCCCGGGAAGGAGAGACATGTGTTACCTGGAAGGACACGCAGAGACACCAAGAAACTCCAATCAAAGCCCAGTCTTGAGACCCCACACCAGTACTTCCCGGCATCCTGCAGGGTGAGGTTCCTCAGGGTCACGGTGAGCGTGAGCTCCTTGGGGCTGTCCCAGACGGACACCCTGCCTGCCGTCCTCTCTTGGCCGTCTTCCTCCGCATAGATAGTGCCTGAGCAGCGGGAGATCAGGAGACCGCCCTCCCTGCACCAGTATTTCTTGTGCTTCCTCAGCTCCTCCCCGTAGGTGCACTGCAGGGACAAGGTGTCACCTTCAAATCCGCTGATCTCCTTCGGGCCCACCAGGACTCCATAACCTGAAACCACAGCAGGGATGAAGGTCGGAATTCCCTGGATTCAAGTACCAGGGTCAAGACCAGGAGGCACCTCCTGAGTCATCCCCTTCTGGGGGCAGCCCTGTAAGACCTGGTACTCCCTTTCCCCACCAGGGGACCTTGGGACAGAGCTGTGGCTGCTTCCCCAAACCTGGTATGTTGAAGGGAAGCTCTAGATTTAGACAGCCTGGAGTTTGAATCCCAGCACTGCCACTACATAGCTGTGTGACCCTGAGGAAGTTGCTTGACCTCTCTGGACCTCTGAGTTTTCTCATCTATAGATGACGATAATGTCCTATTTCATTGAATTAAGATGCTATCATATGTAAGATCTACCATAATTTTGTATACCACTAACAAAAAACATTTTCGACTGAACAACTGACGTCAGTTATAAGATGCATCCTGATTTTTTATGTTAAAAGGTAAAAAAGAGAGAAAGAAAGAAAGAAAGTAAGAAAGAAAGAAAGAAAGAAAGAAAGAAAAGCAGGCCTGTGAACTGACGAAATGGGATAATTCTGTGTCTCTCAGGGTTGTTGCGAGTGGTATAGCAGAGGTTCAAGAAATATTTGCTGAGTTTAACACGGCAACCATATAGGCGTGTCTGGTGGGCTCCAGGCTTGGTGCAGAATAGGGAAAGGACGAGGGAGGTAAAGCTTCTCTCTCAGCCACCCAGCCCCGAAGGGGTTGGTACCCATGGGTCTGGGAGAAGATCTGGCTCTGGATTCCAGAAACAGCAAGTGGCGGCCCCTCTGAGGGCTGAGGACCAGTGGGGTGGGGTGAAGCCTGCGAGGAGCCCGCAGCGGGGCTGGGTCACACCAGCGCGCGTTGGGGAAAGAAAACGTTGGTTCAGGAGGTCCTCTCTCTGTGGACCCGAGGGGCGAGCTCGGGGATGAGCCCCACATCCCTCCACCACTCCCCCTGCTCCATCTCACCTGGGAGCACGAGGCAGCCCCACAGCAGGACCAGGGGCCGCATGGTGGGCGCTGGACCCGCGGAGCACACGCCGGGAACTGGGAGCTCCTCTCTGGGCCGCGCGGCTTTGACTTCCTCCAGATGTGCCCGATCAGGACGAGGAAGGGAGGGGAGGCGCCTCTGCCTTCCCTTTCCTTACAGCCCCGCGGCTCACCTCCCCCTCCCCGCCCTAAAACCCTCCTAAGCGCCCCTCTCAAAGCCGCGCCCCTCCAGGGGGTCTTAACCATCCCGCCAGCCGTGCGCCCCGCGGGGTCTGTGTGTAGCATTCTGGGAGTCCATGAATTTGGATGTGAAAAAATTACATATTGACTTTCACTACCCTTTAAAAATTACATATTGACTATAGCATTTATCTTTTCCTTCTGAGTGTTAGCTACGCCTGTCACCAATAAAAAATTACAGACACTGACACATCAAGTTGTCGCCCATAGCTCGAAATATCAAGTGTGCTCCTTAGTGCTCGGAAAATAATTAGTTACCGGACGCACCACTAGAGCTGGTTATTTAAAGCGCTAATGAAGCACGTTTCTTACTATGTTACACAATTATAAATATTTTGATAACCACTTCAATATTATTGGTTTTCTCTTAAGTGTATGTATTTCATTTCGTATATTTAAAAGACCATTGCTCTGAAAGGGGGTCCATAAGTTTTCTCAGACTGCCCAAGCGGTCAATGGTCCAAAGGTTAGGGGCCCCTGCAGCCGTGACCCCTGCGCCCTGGTTCCCCATCGCCTCCCGGAGGGCGACGTACCGCCCTTGGCCACAGGGCGGCGGTGCAGGCGGAGGTGAGGACGGCTGTAGGGCTGGGCCGAGCGGGGTGCCGGAGCCGCCGGCAGGCGGCGCTGCAAGGCCGGTCTCTGCACGCGCGCGGAGCTGACTCGGCCTTTAAAAAACCGGAATTCCAGGTTTTCCAGCGCAGAATTGAACGCTCCTTGAAAGGAACAAAACAAACACGCGCGCTAGGGGGAGCCCGGACACATCATTTTCAAGAATAGTTCCGTCGGGTTTTTTCTGATGGCAAAGTTCATAAAGGTTGGAAGCAAAATTTTACGCAATACAGAAAGGCAAAAAAAAAAAAAAAAAAAAAGAAAAGATAAAAAAGAGTGGGAACGTTTCCTGTCATTCCCATTCTCCCTTAGAAAACCAGTTTGGCACATATGCTTCCATGTGCACAGCTGGAATTGTACCCACCTGGCGGGTTAGTGTTTGAAGCGTTAACTGAGGGGTTCTGGGAGGGGAGACTGTGATTCTGGTGACATGAGGAGATGCGTTTTGATTTCGCAGTGACTGGGGGGCGCTGCTGGCTTTGAATGGGCAGGAACAGAGATTCACGTTGCTGAAAACCCTGTGACAATGATCTCAGCCCAGGTCCTGACCCCGCGCACACGTACACACTACAAAAGGATATTGGTTTTTGCAGTTTTAAAAACACAGATTAAAATAATATTTATTCTAGCGTTCGATAGTATATTTCTGTGCTTTCTTTTTTTTTTTTGTCCTTTTACAGAATAATTTCTGATCTTACTTTTCTTAAATCCTAACTTATTTATTATAAGCAGGGCAAGCATCTGACACTTCATTAGATTTTCTAGTGTCACGGGGTCTGAGCACTGACATTTTGAAATATGTGGTATTTGGCTGCAAGCTGTTTTCCTTTTATTTTCCTCTCTATTACAGCTCAAGTATTATATTGTGATTTTTAAAAATTAAGTGTGTGAGAAGGCATATTATTTATGATTGTCATTTCAGGAGAATAAAGGAAGTGTTACCAAAAATTTTATTTTATTTTATTATGACTTTTTTCTGTGAGGAAGATTGGCTCTGAGCTAAAATCTGTTGCCAATCATCCTCTATTTTGTATGTGGGATGCTGCCACAGAGTGGCTTGATGAGTGGTGTAGGTCTGCACCCGGGATCCAAACCAGCAAATGCCGGGCCGCCAAAGCGGAGTGTGTGAACTTAACCACCACACCACTGCGCAGGCCCCCAAAAGTTTATTTTTGGGAAGAGGGTGTTGGGTCTGCTGTGCATCAACCCTGCCCTCTTCTTGCACACTGTGAGGTCCTTCCCTCTGCCCCTGAGCCCCAAACCCAGCGGGAGCTAGGCCTGAGGACCCCTGCTCCTACTGCAAGGGGTGTGTGGGGGCAATGGATAGCTCCCCACCGCCGTGGGTTTGGGGATCTGCGCGGAGAGGACACTTGTGTCCGGCTTCCTGTCCAGGATAGTGGGAGGTGCCCTGCCATCACAGGACGGGAGAGCACATAGGATGGGGGCAAAAGGCTCCTGGCCCAGTGGGCTTGTGGCAGCCTCATCACATCCGCCTGACATGCGTGTGCCCAGGAGAGGCTTGGCTGTGCCTGGAGGCCCACGGCTGGGATGAGGGGCTGGACAGCGGACATGGGGAGGAAGAAACAGCCACATCGGAGCCCAGAGGAAGCCGGAGAACCCAGCGGATGCTAGCACGGCAGGCAGTGACGAAGGCTGCCCCTGCTGCTCTAGGCTCCAATGCTTACTAAAGACCTCCAGGACTGAGAACCCCCTTAGGGAGAAGGGAGGGTCGGGCAGAACTCTAAAGAGACTGTTTACTCCACTCATCTAAGAAAACATGGGCTGAAACTTAAGTCCCAGCTGCAGGGTAGGGTTTAGAAAGGTCTGTTAACAGGACAGACAAAATCTGGCCAAAAAAGGGCCAGCTGGACAGGTGCCACTTAGTCATCCCAGTCCAATTTCTCTCTGGTTTGGACTTGCTTGAACTAAGTCACTTCCACGGACCTAAGATGGTTCTTTGTTCCCCTTAGATCAGGGTTTCTCAACATCAGCACTGGTGACACTTGGGGCCAGATAATTCTTTGTTGGGGGGCAGGTATCCTGTGCATTATAGGATTATGTCGTCACAGGCAGTGCTAGAAAACAGCAGCCCTCTCCCCCGAGTGTGGCTGGGGCCGTCCCTGTCACCCTCCAGCTGTGGAGCGGCAGTGCAGATCACACCCCCGCTGCAGGCGAGCCGGCTCCCAGGAGAAAGCGATGAAGAGGCACACGCCTGGATGGAAGGCTGGATGGCACACGCCTGGTTTCTCCTTCCCATTCATCAAATACATGAAGGCGTGGAGAGAGACCGGGGTGGTACCCCAGGAGGGCTCCCTCCTCCCGGAAGGAAGCGTCAGGAGTGGGGAAGATGTGTCCCCAACAAAGATGGGTGAGCCACAAGCTGGAAAGAGCCTGGGCCCCCGCATCACCACTTGGAAGAAAGCTGCCCCCACAGCTACCAAGCCTGCTGCAGCTTTGGGGGGAGCAAGCCGACTTTGATGTTTTACCACTGAGACTTTATCGTTGGCTTGTTGCTGCGGCATAGCTAACCCACCGCAAAGTTTTTAGTTTCTTCACACACATTTCATCCTCTATTCCACCAGCAGCTCCTCCATCCCTAGCAAGTTACAAACTCAATTTTTGAAATTCCTCCGCTGAAGCAAATCTGAAAACTCCTTTCAAGATTTTTTTTTTTTTTTGGTGAGGAAGATTGGCCTGGAGCTAACATCTGTGCCAATCTTCCTCTATTTTGTATGTAGGATGCCACCACAGCATGGCTGGATGAGCGGTGTGTGGGCCTGTGTCCAGGATCTGAACCCACAAATCCTGGGCTGCCAAAGCATAGCATTCGAACCCAATCGCTACACCACCAGGCCAGCCCCTCAAGATTTTTATGTTGACTGTTTTAAGGATTTTTTTACTTCTAGGAATGACAGCGAAATGATGAGGGAGGGCAGCCATGGAAAACAACGTAATTAGGACCATCCTCCCTCAGAAGCTCGACGAAATACACACACTTTAAAATCCTCTCAAAAACGTTGAAAGCTAAATGCAGTGTGGTAACTTGGGTCGGATCCCAGAGCAGAGAAAGGATATTAGCAGAAAAACCAGTGAAATACTAATAAAATCTGGAGTTCAGTTAACAGTACTGCACCGACGTTAATTCCTTAGTCATGACCGATGTACCACAGTTGTGTAAGGTGTGAATGCGAGGGGAAGCAGACAGAGGGTAGGCTATTCAGGGACTTTCTGTACTACTTGTGTAACTTTTCTGTAAATCTAAAATTATTCCACAATATAAAGTTTATTTAAAAGAAAAAAACAAGCGGTGAAGAGCTAACAAGAGCGTGAAGGATTAGCAGGCCGCGGTCTGCAGGCAGAAGCCCAAAAAGATGGGCCGAGCATGCGCGGTGCGTGCGCCCTGGGGAACCTCTTACTCATTCAGAAGCAGCAGTTCAGCCGCGAGCCTGGAGTCGGGGGCCCTCCAAGGCGGGATCTGGTATATGTACGTTTCCTTTTTCTTTTTTTAAAGATTGGCACCTGAGCTAACAACTGTTGCCAATCTTCCTTTTTTTTTTTTCCTGCTTTTTCTCCCCAAATCTCCCCGGTACATAGTTGTATATTTTAGTTGTGGCATGTGGGACACCGCCTCAGCATGGCCTGATGAGCGGTGCCATGCCTGCACCCAGGATCTGAACCGGTGAAACCCTGGGCCGCGGAAGCGGAGCGCGGGATCTTAACCACTCGGCCACGGGTTGGCACCTGGTATATGTTTCTTAATCCCTTTAGGACCCCAAAGGGCTGCACTTTGAGAGAAGGGCCACCGTGGACTTTCACTCAACTTCCTGTCACTTAGGTGTCCCAGGAAACTTCAAGCTTTGAACTTGAATTAAAAATGGTACTAGTCTGGTAGCACCCTCCCTACACCTAGTCCCCAGGTACCTTAAAGATACCAATGGAAAATTCCTTCTGGAGGAAAATAGTGTAACCCTAAGTCTTGAATTATTTTAAAAATTGTTTTTTCACATCCAACTCAAGATACAATCAAAGATAACCAGATGTGTGGGGAGACGAGACTCCATAGAGGAGAATGAGCAGACAGCCACAACCGACGGAGCCGTGGAGACCCCAGGTACTGCAAAGAGCGGGAACAGCCTTCGCACAACTGTCCTGACTATGTTCAAGGAGGTAAAAGGCAAGCTTGAAATTTTTGGCAGAGAACTGGAAATTATAAAAAATGACAAAGCAGGGGACAAGGGTTTTGTTGGTTTGGATCCTGGGCGTGGACGTGGCCCCGCTCGCTCATCAGGCCACGCTGAGGCAGCGTCCCACATGCCATGACTATAGGACCCAAAACTAAAAACATGCAACTATGTACTGGGGGGCTTTGGGGAAGAAAAAGCAGAAAAAAAAAAAAGATTGGCAACAGTTGTTAGCTCAGGTGCCAATCTTTAAGAAAAAAGGAAAAAATGACAAAGCAGATTTTAAAAAGAACAACATAAAATTCTATAATTGAAAAAATACGATAATTAAAATTAAGAATCTGGTGGATGAGTTTCAGTTTAGACACAGCTGAAATGATAACAGTGAACTAGAAGATGTATCAGGAGAAGCTGTCCAGAAGGAAACACAGAGACACCGAAGGACGGAAAACGGGGAAGAGAGGGTGAGAGAAATGGGGGTTAAAACAGTGAGAATGTGGAACATGCATTTTACTGGAGACCCAGAGTGAGAGCAGACAGAGGCTGTGATACAAGCAGCAACGAAATAAATAATTGCTGAGGATGTTCCGAATGTGAAGAAACACCGTGTGTTCTTTAATACATTTGTGTGTGTGCATGTGTGTTTATAATATTTGGGGTGCTGAAGCCTCTGGCCTGGGGCATGGGACGTACAGCCCCATGGGACATGATCGATGATGAGGTTGGCTCCCTAGAGGAGTGGGGGAAGGTGTCTTTTCAGTAAGTAGCGTTGGGAAACGCAGGTACCCACAACGAAAAACTATGACACTTGATCCCTGTCCCCATAACACACACAAGTCAGTTCTAGGTGGATTATAGAACTAAATGTGAAAGGCAAAATGATAAAACTTTTCGAAGATAATATAGCATATCTTCATGGCCCGAGGGTAGGAAAAGAGTTCTTAAACAAGACCCAAAAAGTACAGACCACAGAGGAAAAGACTGACAAATTAGGCTGTGTTAAAATTAAGAACTTCCTCAAAAGATACCATGAAGAGCAAAAAGACACACTCACAGGGTGGGAGAGAATATCAACAACACACATTACAGATGACAGGCATAAATTGTAGGAAAAAAAAAAGATAATGTCGAGTGAAAGAATCCAGACATTGGAAAGACATATTGTGTGATTCCATTTAGAGGCAGTTTTGAAACAGACCATACGGGAGGGTACGGTGTTGTAATATACATACTTAGATGGTAAAACCAGAAAGCAGAAGCAATCACTGAAAAAGTCAGGGCAGTGGTTATCTTCGTGGGAAGATGCTGTGATCTGCGAGGGGCACACGGGGCTTCTGAGGGTGGCAGAGTTTGTTTCTTCATCCGGTGGTGGCTACACAGGCGTTCACTTTTCATCAATTTGTGAAGTTGTCTTGTTTATGCACTTGCCCGTGTGCGCATTCTATTTCACACACACACACATTTTTTTTTTGAGATGGGGTAACAAAAACAATGAACAATAGGAAAAGCTATCAAAAATCTCCAAAAAAGGTAGTCACAAGGCTTTCCTTGTTCTCACTGAGATGTAAATGGGCTGAGGCCACCTGTTCTCAGATCCTCCTGACTCACCTTGAAGCCCATTGGGGAGGGAGCCCATTTCTCCTCTTGGGATCATTCCCCTTTGCCTCTCCGTTTGTGCCTGGGCTGAATGCCAAACCAAATGGTGCAGACCTCTAGGCTGAAGCAGATTCTCTCTGTCACCTCTTCGAGGAGGATCATTGACACTCTCTTTTCCAGACTGTGCTTCCTATAGTCTCCTGTCCCGGTGAAGATGGACCCCCAGATCATTCAATCCTCTGACATTGAAGTCATCTTCCTGTTTCATCCTCGGCTGCCCGGGCCGGTACATTCTGACTGGGTCCTGGCTGGGTGAGGCGGCCCCTTCCTGAGCTTCCAGCTGTCTTGGTCAACTCTGCTCTGAGTCACCTTCTCTGTCCTGGGGCCAGCCCTCCCTCGCACTCCAGCTCTAAACTCTTGCTCATCCAAATATTTCTCCCTGCTTGCTTTTCTTTCCAGCCTGCTTGCCCACGTATCCTCTGGGCTGAAGGACATGTCCATATCAACATTTTAGTAAATAATGCTAAATCGTCTTCCAGAAAGTTTGCACCAGATAACACTCCTTCCAACTGTGTAAACATGTTTATTTCCCTACATCCTTGACAGTACTAGATGTCAACACACTTGAACATTTTTGTCTTAATAGGTGAAAAGAGACGTCACTTTTTATTTTGGTTTAGAATTCTTTGATTACGAATGAGGTTGTGCATCTTTTTGTGTGTTTATTGGCTGTATGTATTTCTTTTGTAGCAGCTATTTTCTTTGACCATTTTTCTTTTTTTTAAATCTTATTGATTTGTGTTTACTTTTTTAAATTAAGGGATTTAACTGTTGATTGCATATCTTGCATATGATATATCATGTTACAATATTTTTGTCTATAAAAATGTTTACATTTTAGTGACATATCTGTCTTTTTTTTTTTCCTGAGGAAGATTAGCCCTGAGCTAACATTTGTGCCAATCTTCCTCTATTTTGTATGTGGGACGCCTCCACAGCATGGGTGATAAGTGGCGTAGGTCCACACCTGGGATCTGAACCTGCAACCTTGGGCTGCCGAAGCAGAGCGCACTGAACTTAACCACCATGCCTCAGGCCAGCCCTTCTATCTTTTTCTTTATAAACTGGGTTTGGATTTCGCTTAGAAAGGCCTTCCCTCACTCCAAGATTATAAAAATAAATCCACTGGCAAAGTATTTTGGTATGAGGAGTGAGGTAGGGATCCAGGTTCCTTTTTGTCCTTTTGCATAAAGAGTAGCTAGTTGTCCCCACACTATTTTTTTTTAGTAATTCCTCTCACCCACTTATTTATAATGTCATCTTTCTAAAAAGTTAAATTACCATATACATGAGGACTATTTCTGTACTTTCTCTTCTGTTCTATTTGTCTAGCTGTTGATGGTTTCTTCAGTGCTAAACTTTAAAAAATTGTTTTCACATCAGAAGTGTTTCGGATCTGATAGGGCTAGCGCTGCCCCCACCCACCCCACCTGGTCCCATAGCTCTTCCTGTTCAGAATTTTTCTGATATTCACCAATGCTCATTTTTCCTGATAAATTTTAGTAGCATTAATAAGTTCCCTCTGAAAATCCTTTTTATATTTTAATTGGCATTACATTGGGTTTGGAGATTATTTTAAAGTGAATTGACATATTCACAGCATTGAACTATCTTTGTCCTTAACTATTTGAGTTATAGCTTGTTGTACATGTCCTTTACTAGACTTTTAAAGGTTTTTTTCCCCACATATCAAAAGATCCTTCACTTTTCCTATTAAGTTTACAACTTGGTATTTAATGCTTTGGTTGGCATTTTTTCTTTCCTTATAATTATTTATTTTGATTCATAGGAAAGTCATTGACTTTTTAATATCAATTGTGTACTTTGCCATCTTATTTAATTTTCTCATCATTGCTATTTTTAGCCAATTCTTTGGCGTTTCTAGGTACACCGTGTATCACCTGGGCTGCCTCCTTCTTTCTAGTGTCTACGCCTGTCATTTCTTTTTCTCCTCTACTCACATTGACCAACAGGCCCAGAGGGACGTTAAATGACTCTGGTGACGGGAGGCCCCTGAGGTTGGATAATTACATTCAAGCTCATTTACAGTTGATATGTCTTCTTGATCAATTGATCCCTTACCATTATGAATATCTCCCCTTATCCCTGGTAATATTTCTTATTTCGAGGTCTACTTTGCCTAATATTAGTCACTTCAGCTTTCTTAATCAGTATTTCCATGGGAAATATTTCTTCGTTCCTTTTCCTTTAACATATCTGTGTCTTTATGTTTAAAGTGAGTTTCTTCTAGCTAGCACATAGTTCAGTCTTGCTTTTTTAACCCCGTCTGACAATTTCCGTCTTTTAATTGGAGGATTTAGACCGTTTACCTTTTACAAAAGCAGCTTTATTGAGATATAATTTCCATACCATAAAATTCATCCATTAAAAGTGTGCACTTCAGTGGTTTCTAGTATACACACGGAGTTGTAAGACCACTGCCATAATCTAATTTTAGAACATTTTCATCACCTTAAAAAGAAAAGTACCCATCATCAGTGACCCCCGACGTCCATGCCCCGAGCCTAGGCAACCAGTAATCTTTCTGTCTCTGTAGATTTGCCTGTTCTGGGTTTTTCATAACAATGGAATCATACACTACGTGGTCTTTTGTGACTGACTTCTCTCAGTGGACGGGATGTTGCGAGGGTCTTCCGCATTGACACATGCGTCAGTACTTCTCCCTTTCAATTGCTAAACAATATTCTGCTGTGTGGTTATATCCCAATCGACTTATCCACTTATCAATTGATGGGCATTTGGATTTTTCCCACTTTTTGGCTATTCTGAGTAATACTGCTTGCATGTTCTTGTGCAAGTTTTCGCGCTTTCATTTTCATTTCTCTCGGGTGTGTATCTAGGAGTGGAGTTGCTGGATCACGTGGTAACTTTATGTTTAACCTTTTATTCACCTTCATTTTTGAAAGATATTTAAAAAAATCATGTATGGATGCCTTTTCAGCATCTATAGAGATAGTCATATGAATTTTCCACTTTTTATAGTAATAGATTTTTTAGAGTAATCGATTTCCAAATATTAAACCATTTTAAGAATATACTCTACTTTATCATAGTGGATTATTCTTTTGGTGTTCTGGTGAAATTGTCAGCTAATAGAGTTTTTAGGATTTTTTCATAAGTGAGACATTTGTAGGGTTTGTTTTTAGTTTTGGCTCTCTTTGACAGGTTTTAGTATCAATGCTATGTTTGCTACATAAAAGAATCTTGAAGCTTTCCTTCTATTTCTATATTCTAGAAGAGTTAAAGCGATCTGTTCCTTGAGTGTCTGGTAGAATTCTGTGGAATTATCTGGGGTTTTGAAAGGAGCAAGTCTTTGACAACTCTATTGAAATTGATCCGTTAATATTTCTCTATCTTCTGTAGTCATTTAGGTAATTTGTATAATAATAATAAACTGGATTTCTGGACCAGCCAAGTCAAGGCCTCTGAGTACAGTGACAGCATCAAGATCACAACACCCCTGGAATCATACAGTATGTGCTTTTCGTGTCTGTCTTCTTTCACTTGGTATGCTATATTCCGACATTCACCCATGTTGTTGCCTGATGGGGATAATCTTCGAATAGTAGTTTGTTTCTTTTTGCTGATTAGTAAATATCCCACTGTACGGCTATACCACAATTTATTTATCCATTCACTTGTTGATGGACATCTGGATTGTTTTCTGGTTTTGGCTATTATGAATTAAAGATGCATTGAATATTGTTGTACCTGTGTTATGGGCAGATGATTTTATTTCTCTCAGATAAATACCTAGGAGCAGAGTTGCTGGATCACAGGGTAGATGTATGTTTGCCTTTTTAAAGAAGCCACCAAACAGTTTTCTAAAGTGGTTGTACCCTGTTATCCCCACAGCGCGGTCTGAGAGTTCCAACTGCTCCACATCCTCACCCAGCCTGGTGTCCTCAGTCCTCTTTGCTCTAACCCTCTGTGCAGGCATACGGATACCTGCTTGTGGCTTTAATTTCCATTTCCCTGATGAAAAATGATATTGGATGAGCACTTTCTCATATGCTTATTTTATGTATCTTCTCTTGTGAAGTGTGTGTTCACGTCTTTTGCCTGTTTTTTGGCTGGGTTGTTTGTCTTTTTATTATTGAGTTGCAGGAGTTCTTTATTCCAGATGTAAATTTTTTTGTCAGATATATCTGTTATGAATATTTCCTCTCAGTCTGTGGCTTGCCTATTTCTTTTTCTTTCTTTTCTTTTTTTTTTTTGAGGAAGATTAGCCCTGAGCTAACATCTGCTGCCAATCCTCCTCTTTTTGCTGAGGAAGACTGGCCCTGAGCTAACATCCGTGTCCATGTTCCTCTACTTTATATGTGGGACACCTGCCACAGCATGGCTTGACAAGTGGTGCATAGGTCTGCACCTGGGATCCGAACCAGTGAACCCTGGGCTGCTGAAGCAGAACGTGCAAACTTAACCGCTGTGCCACTGGACCAGCCTCTGTATTCGTTTTCTTGATAGTGTATTCTGATGAACAGAAGTTAAAAAAATTTTTTTTAAAATCACATTTATTACTGAAAACTTTTTTTTTTTTTTTGGTGAGGAAGATTGGCCCTGAGCTAACATTTCTTGCCAATCTTCCTCTTTTTGCTTGAGGAAGATTGTTGTTGAGCCAACATCTGTACCAGTCTTCCTCTGATTTATATGTGGGACACTGCCACAGCATGGCTTGTCGAGTGCTGTGCAGGTCCATGCCCAGGACTGCCCCTGGGGTTCAAACCTGAGAACTCTGTGCTGCCAAAGTAGAGTGTGTGAACTTAAACACTGTGCCATGGGCCAGCCCCAGAAGTTTTAAATTTTGATGAAGTCCATTTATCGACATTTTTTAGGGTCTATACTGTTTGTCTTTTCTAAGGGAACTTTGCAAACCAAAAGATTGAGAAGATATTCTCCTATGTTTTCTTCTAGAAGCTCTATCAATTTAGTTTATGTTTAGGCCCTGGTCCCTCTTAAATTGAACTTTGTATGTGGCGTGAGGGAGGGAGTGAGTCCCTCCCCACCACACACATACACACGTCTGGTTGTTTCTGTACCATTTGTTGGTGTCCTTGTCAAAAACCATTTGACCCTGTTTCAGACGCTCTTGATAGCTCTCTAACACTGAGCACCCCAGGTAAGAATGTGTCTCATGTAGTCTCTCTCTATTCAAAGTGAGGTCCCAAGATAAGGGGCCTCGCATCACCTGGGAGCTTGTCAGAAATGGGAGTCTGGAGCCACTCCAGCCCTACACAGCCCCAGGGGCTGCATAGGCACCTTACATTTTAGAAGCACTGGTGGAGATAACATTGAGAAAGGAGGGAAGTGTCATCATGATCCTCTGCTCCTGACAGCCTCCCCAGCATTGCAGGCTACGGGCCTGTTGACCAAAATCTCTCCTCGACATGCAAGACTTGCTCCCAGACTTAATCTCGGGGTCCCCTGCTCCCGACGTGTGCTTCATGTTCTTTGCTGCTGGAGGAGAGGGGAGGGGACTCACTCGCCCACTTCTCAGCCTCTAATACCCACAACCACCTGCTCACTCACCCGGCAGCTCCTGCCCTCTCCTCCACATCCGTCCTTCCACTCCTGAGCCTCAATTTCCTCAGTTACAGAGCACGGCAGTTACAGAGCACGGATCGTAATGGTCTCTCTCTCAGGAGCTAATGTGATGGGAAGTGATCTGAGGAGTTATCTGAGAAAGCACAATAAAAGTCAGTGATCGTCACGGCCATTTCAGAGCTGGTCCCCCGGGCGAAGCCCTGCACACGAGCCGCTTTCCCCCCGCAGCCCCACCCCCTGCACAGGGGCCGACTCGAGCCTCGCAGTCTCCCCAGCTCGACTTCCCCTCCCTCTCCGCGGCCCCGGCACCGCGCACCGATAAATCTTTCCCAGCACGTTGCATTGTTACGGCGAGTGGCCCTCGCGTCTGGCTGATCCTCCGCCCCGGCCTGCGAGGCCCTCAAATCCAGCAGCTCTGTCTTGGTCGTCTTTGAACCCCCACCCCCTGGCACAGTGGCTGGGACTTGGAGGGCGCTCAATAAACGTTTGCAAAATCGAATTATATGTTAAGCAAGTGTTCACTTCTCAGCACGCTGTGGCGGGGGCGGGGGGGAGCTTATGCGGGGGCGGTGGGGACAGAAGAGAAGACTGGTTGAGTCCGGGTGACGGGACACAAGCAGGGGGCTGCTCAGGGCTCGGGTGGGAGGACACTGAGGAGGGGGTACCACGCAGGAGAGCGGAGGCCGGGCCAGCAGAGGACTGGCGGTGCCAGACGCCGCGGGCTCCCTCAGCTCCTCCTCCTCCCCTTCCCGCGTCCCGTCCCTCGCCCCCTCCCCTTCCCCTCCCCTTCCCCTCCCCCTCCCCCTCCCCTCCCCCTCCCCTCCTCCTCTCCCTCCCCCTACCCCTCCCCGCGCCTCGCCTCCTCGGGCTCCGCCACCCCCGCCCGGCGCGGCCGCGGCAGGGAGGGGCCGGGAGGGCGGAGCCAGCGGCGGCCGAGGCCCCGGGCACCCGCGCGGCTCCGGGTCGGAGAGCCGCGATCCCGGCGCGCCCAGGTAGGAGCCCGCGCGGGGAACAGACAAGGGACGGGGGCCGCGGCGGGTGGGGCCCGGCGGGGCGGGGAGGATGGGCCGAGACCGCCCCTCGTGCACACCGCAGCCTCGCGGCCCACCGAGCCCCCCGGGGGAGGGGGATCAGTCCCCGCCCCTCGGCCCCCAGCCTTCCTCCCCGCACCCGCCTCCCCCGGGAGCGCCCAGCTCCTTTCCCGCCGCTCGGCATCCTCCGAGGCAGCCCCGTGCGTCCTCCCCGGTTTCGTCTGTCCTTTTCCCATCCGCGCTCCTTGTTCGTCCCACAGGTTCCTTCCTTCCGAAGGCGAGCTGGAGTCTGTGCCTGGCCGCTCGAGGGTGGGGGGGAGCGGTGGGCACAGCTAGAAGAAGCCAGAGGGTGAGTCCGGCGTAGAGGGGGGGCGGTGGCTGGAGAGCCGGTACGATTCTTATTTATGCATCTTGGTGGCACCGGTGCTCGGGCGCAGTGGGGCTGGCTCCTTGTTTGCGGAATGAATGAATCATTACTCTCCTTGTCCCCTCTGGAGGAGGACTTTTTGAGGTCCACGTGCTGCAGAGCACGTTGAGGGGCCTGCTGAGACAGGGCTCCCTCCTCCCGCATCGGAGACTCTCGTTTCTCCTCCTCCTCTCTCCCTATGCTCGCTCCCTTCAGGTTGGGACTTGGGGATGGTGGGGAAGGAGGGAGCTTGAGGCCCAGCCAGGTACTTGTTGAAAGTGTCACAGGCAAGGGACTTCAGAGAGGCCTCTTAGAAGGTAACAGGGGAGGGGCGATGCTGTGGGGGACAGCACCCACTGTCAGGCAGGGGCCACTTCCCACCTCTGAGACCAGCCTGGAAGAGCCACCGAGTATGGATGCTGACCCCAAAGTTACTGAACTCCTCCAGGCCTCTGTTTCTTCCTCAGTAAAATGGGAATATTAGTACCCATTCCTCAGAGCTTTGGGCAGACTAAGAAGAATGTCGTATGAAATCACCCAGCACAATGCTTGGCACCTTGGGAGCACTCCGCAAATCTTAGTTTTCTTTCCTTCCTCTGTGAAAAAAGTGAGCAGAGAATTAATTGTTTCCGTTGCCTCTGTCCCCAGAGTGGTCACGGACAGACACAGTACGTGTGTAATCACTGTTTGTTAAATGAATATGCTTGATGGAGCTTCATTCTCCCACCCCCTTTCTCCCAGAATCCACAGGCAGACTTGGGATCTGACCAGCACAGACATGCCGGTGCTGTCCGAGGACTCCGGTGAGCGCCTCCCTTGGCTGGGCCCGCCATAGCCCTGAAGACAGCCTGCCAGCAGGCCGGGACTGGAAAGAAAGCAGGCTGCTGCCAGCCTTGGCTCACAGGAGCTGCCCTGCCTCCAGGCCCTGGGAATGAGAGCCTAGGCAGAGAATGTCCACATGGCAGGGCTGAAGCGTTGTTTGGGGGTCCACTCGGGGTCCCCCATTGCATTTGCTGTACTTTGTTGTTGTCACACTGTCCTCAGGTTTGCATGAGACCCTGGCGCTGCTGACCTCTCAGCTCAGACCTGACTCTAACCACAAGGAAGAGATGGGCTTCCTAAGGGATGTTTTCAGTGAAAAAAGTCTCAGTTACCTAATGAAGGTAACACTCTGGTTCATCCCACCTGGTGAGGGTGTCCAGAGGGCTTCCTAGCTGACTTGGGGTCATCCTGGCCATCCTGCTGCCCCAGCAAGGTTTCACTAGCCCACTATGCAGGGCTCTCTCTGATGCTGACCCGTTAGGGCCCCAGGCTGCAGCCTTAGGCATCCTCACAGCCGTGGGTGGGTTGTGTGGTGTCCAGGGTAAATCTGGGCAGCTGGCCTGGGAGGCCCCAGCCTGAAATCCGCTGTCTTTGCAGATTCACGAGAAGCTTCGCTATTACGAGATGCAAAGTCCAACCCCCGTTCTGCACAGCGCTGTGGCCCTCGCGGAGGATGTAAGCCCCAGGGTTTTCCTTACCGTGTCAGCTCCCCCCCCCGCCGCCCCGTAGAGCTCCTTCGTCTTGACTTGTCACCGTTTCTTAGCCTAGGGGACATCAGGACTTGAGAGCCCAAAGATGAAGAGGCGTTTCCTTCCCTTCTCCTCCTCCCTGGGCCTGCTAACAGGCAGGGAGGAACTCGAGAGCCCTGGGCTGGGCCGGAGGCCATGGTGACATGATGACGCCCACTTACTCTGTATTCCCGAGAGATTCTGTTTCCCAGCTGTGAAGTGAGAGCGTTTGGGTCAGATCAGCAGTTCCCAAACTGTCGAGGACCGGTGACGTGAATAGGTCAGATGAGCGCCTTGCATCTGTGCTTTGGGGAGGCCCAATGTGAAGTCCTGGGGTCAAGGGACTTGCAGTGCGTCCTCACTTACTGGCGCAGGCTTCTTGTTTTTGTTTTCTTCTTTTCCCCAAAGCCCCCCAGTACATGGTTGTATATTCTAGTTGTAGGTCCTTCTGGTTGTGGCATGTGGGACGCCACCTCAGCATGGCTTGATGAGTGGTGCTAGGTCCGCGCCCAGGATCCGAACCAGCGAAACCCTGGGCTGCCAAAGCGGAGTGCGTGAACTTAACCATTTGGCCACGGGGCCGGCCCCTGGCTTCTCGTTTTTTAAAAGAACGCTTCTTGGTGTCTTGTGGACCTGTCCTCTCTGTTGCCTGGTTTGGGAAAAGCTGTCCTGATTGGCTACTAAAGCCAGCTCCTGAATAAACTCACCTGACCCAGGAGATGGCCTGGCGAGGATGGGGCAGCCTGCGGGGGCAGGTCTCCGTGCCTTTCTCCAGTATGGAATGTGATTAGGGGCACAGTGGGTTGCCGGGCTCCCAGGCTCAGCACCACCTCTACTACTAGCTCTGTGACCTTAAACAGATCACTCAACCTCTCTGAGGCCGACTTTCCTCATCTATAAAATAGGGTAGTGGTGAGGGCACAGACAGTAGAGCCAGATAAGCCCAGGTTCAAATCCTGGCTATGCCACTTACAAGCTTTTCGACCTTGGACACGATATTTAATCTCTCTTGTTTAATTCTCACCTGTGAAGTGGCAAAATAACGAGTATGAGCTACACTGAGTTCATCGTGAGAGTTCCGTGAGAAGGTCCACATGGGCGAATAGGGCCCAGTCATGGCTAACTAGGTCAGCCCGCGTTAGGATTACCCCGCAGAGCTGCATGCTCTTCTGACCCCTGGCAGGATTTCCCTGGGGGTGTCGGTCCTGGGGTGGCTGAGGGTCCGAGGCGCCCCGGGTGCTGTGGCAGTTGCTGGGAGGGCCCTTGGGTCTGAGGCCCGGGGTGCAGGCTCGCAGCAGCCCTCTGCAACCTTGTGTCTCCTTCCCCACAGGTGATGGAGGAGCTGCAGGCCGCCTCCGCGCACAGCGATGAGAGGGAGCTGCTCCAGCTGCTGTCTACCCCCCACCTCAGGGTAGTCACGCCGAGTCCCTGCCCACCCACGCATCTCGTGCCTCCTGGCATGGGGGCAGGAGAGAGCCCTCGGTCGGGAGGCTGAGGAGAGGAGACTCCTGAGGGAGGTGACCTCAGCGCCAGCGTCTGGCTGGTTGTCTCTCTGGCATGAGATCCGAGACCCCCCAACCACTCTGCAGCCCAGACCTCTGACCCCTGTGAGCTCTGGGGTCAGCCCTGCTTTTCTCTTGCTTTCCTGACAGGCCATGCTCATGGTACACGACACGGTGGCCCAGAAGAATTTCGACCCTGTTCTCCCCCCTCTGCCTGATAATATTGAAGAGGATTTTGAGGAAGAATCAGTGAAGATTGTTCGCTTGGTGAAGAACAAGGAACCCCTGGTATGTGGCATCCACCTCTCTTCCCTACTCTCTCCACCCTCTTCCTGTATCCCACCCCCACCCACCTAGAAAAGTGGGAAGGGACCCTCCTGAAGACTTTGGAGTGAGTGGTGGCAGCTTTGTCAGGGCTGCCACTAGTGGCCTCAACCGTGGCCAAGCTCCTTTGTGCAGTAGACAACCTGCACAGCTGTATATGGCAGCTTGATCATCATGCTCTGAACCAGAGGTTGGCAAACTACAGTCCAAGGGCTAACCCGGCCCACTGCCAGTTGTTGTAAATAAAGTTTTATTGGCACCTGGCCATTCCGTTCATTTACGTATCGTCTGTGGCTGCCTTTACATCGCAACGACAGAGTTAAGTAGTTGTGATGGAGACCGTGTGGCTCACAAAGCCTAAAATATTTACATTTGGCTGTTGATAGAAAAAGCTTGCCAGTCTCTGCCCTGAATACTGAGGAAGCACAGGGCAGCAGCCATTCTTCTCCCCAGATGACAGATTGCTATCATTTTGGTCCTGGTTCAGCATTGATTTACGGAGCGAAGGGACAGAGTTGTTTATGAGATAGAGGGAAGCAGTGGAAGCCAGAGAATCGAGTGCTTGCCCTAGATAGTGCCACAGCTGGCTCTCTTCACTTCCCCTTTCACCAGATGGCCTCTGATGAACCGCGTCTGCAGACAGACGGGATCCTTCCTCTGCCTCTATTTTTGTACCTTCAAAATGGGGCCGTCGCCCATCGGCTCAGCAAACATCATGAGCCCTCCTGTGTGCCAGGCACGGTGTTGGATGCCGGCAGTTCAGAGGTGGTTCACACTTAGTCCTTGCCCTCTGGGAGTTTACAGGAGGGAGTGGCCAGGGGTTTCCTAGAAGGGATGATGCCCACGCTGAATTCCAACAATGGAACAGGAGTTTTCCAGGAGGAAAAGGGAGAGGAAGGGCCTCCCACATGGTAGAACTGCATGGGCAGAGCCATGGGAAGGTAACCGGCATGGTGTTTCCGGGAGCTCTGAGCAGCCTGGGGTGCACATGGTGCAAGGCTGAGGGAAGGAGGTGAGGCCAGACCAGAGGAGGTGGTAAAGAACCTGATTGTCCATACGCAGTTGCTGAGCTTGACCCCAAAGGCAGTGGGGAGCCATGGGAAGGTTTTAAGTAAGAAATAATGTGACTAGACTTGCAGCTTAGAAAGATCACCCTGGCTACCGAGTAGAAAGTGGCCTGGAGGATGAGGCCAGAGCAGAGGACTGATTGGAAGGTGGGGGCCAGATCCTGAGGCTCAGAACCAGGGCCTGACCCAGGCCCGTGGAATAGGGAAGAGAAATCCAAGAAGTATTTCAGAAGTAAAATTAATGTCGCTTTATGACTGCCCCAGTTTGGGCAGCAGTCTCGAGGGGCACCTAGGATAATGCCCAGGTGTCCAGCTGGGATGACTGGTTGGCGCTGGGGCCATCATTCAAGAGGGAGAATAAGGAGGAGCTTAGGGCCTATGGAATTCAAGGGACCTGTGTGACGGCCAGGTGGAGATGCACAGGGGGTGGAAGGCTTATGTGTCCAGAGATAGAGACGTGGCAGCCGCCAGCATCCAGGAGGGGTTCAAAGCACACCTGAGATGTTGAGGCCACCTGGGGAAGGAGTATACAGCATGAGACAAGAAGAGGGCAGGGGTGAGACTCTGGCCCTTTCATCAACATTTAAAAGGCAGATAGAGAAGGACTCAGCAAAGGGGATGAATTGTCATTAAGAACTGGGAGAGGTGTCACCAGGCCCCAGGCTAAGGGAGAATTCCAGAGGGAGGGCGAGCCCCAGAATCAGACAGGAGGGAGATCAGAGGAGAGAAGGCTGAGTGTGGCGATGGAGCTGGCAGCTGGTGGGTCAGCAGTGCTTTTGCTAGTGTGTTTGAGGTTGTGGGAGGTGAGTGACTCAGAGGACAGGGAGCAGAGAGACCAGACACACACTGCTTCTTCTGAGAAGTTTGCTCCAAGGGAACCAAGACTGGCTGCTGGCGGGTGGGGCCTGTAGGCTTTTTACTGATGGGAAAGACTTGATAATATTTTTAGGACCAGGAGAAGGAGCCAGTAGAGAGGGGCCATTGAGATTGTGGGAGAGGGAGGGCGGGGTTAGAGGGACCAGCCTAGATGGGAGGAACCCATCTGCCGAGATGGAGGAAAGGAGCAAAGGACGGACAGGGATGCTAGAAAGTTCGAAGGTCTAGCAGGCAAGAAGCCACGGGGTTCTTAGCTGAAGGCCTCTCTTTCCAGCAATACTTATCTTATGTACAGTCATGCACTGCATAACAATGTTTTGGTCAATGACAGCACTCCCATACGATTGGTACCCGTAGCCTAGTTGTGCAGTAGGCTCTACCATCTAGGTTTGTGTAAGTGCACTCTATGATATTCACACAACGACGAAATGACCTGACGGTGCATTTCTCAGACTGCATCCCCATCATTAAGTGACGCATGACTAGACTTCAAATAGGTGACATGAATGAAGTGAATTATAAGTGTGCCAATGTGTTTGCAGTTACAGCAAATAATAAAATGGTTGGCATTTGTTGAGCGCTTACTGTGTGCTAAGTACCTTGCATGCATTACCTCATGTAATCCTTGCAACAACCCCGTGAGTTAAATGCTGTCCCACCCCGCAGAGGAAACAGACTCCGAGAAGATAAGGGGCGTCCTTGCTAAGGCCACATGCTTTTAGTAAATGGCAGGGTGGATTCAAACCCAGGGCCATCTGCCTCCAGAGTTTAGCTCTCCACCTGCCTGCTGCCCTGCCTCGCCGCAGTCCAGCCACGCGGTGCACACAATCGAGGGCTCATTAGTGCCTTTCTCATCCTAGACATCATCTCTGCTGAGCTTCATGGGCCAAGTGCTGGTCCTGAAGCTCTGGCTGGGGCGTAATTGGTTCCACTCGGCAACAGCAGGAGGCCCAGAAACCTGTGATGGGTTGGAGGCGGGTTGAAAATGTGCTGGCACATATTCTCCTCTTTATTAAATGTCTTTGCAAGTAGCAAGGACAGTGATCAGACAGAGAAAGCACTGGCTTGGGCATCACAAAAAGCTTTATTCCTCACCAGTGGGGTGACCTCGATGCTTGTCTTCTCTGGGCCCCGGTCCCTCACCCCTAATGAGATTCTCACAGTGCTGTTGTGCTTTGTGTAAACTGTAGATTGCTGTACTGTACTAATGCAAGGTGTCAGTTTTATTGCATTCTCAGCATTGGAAAGGTCCCCTCTGATGTGTCCTCTAGGGTGGCGGAGGGCGGGACGGAGGAAGCTCTTTTGGGTCCAGAGAGTCGGAGGCTGAGGTTTGGGGCTGCTTCTTAGGAGGCTACGCACTCTGTCTCCCATGCAGGGGGCCACCATCCGGCGGGATGAGCACTCAGGGGCTGTTGTGGTGGCCAGGATCATGCGAGGAGGCGCAGCAGACCGGAGTGGTGAGTGCCATCAATGCCGGCCTGGCCGAGATGGTGGCCATCATTCCCCAGCCTTTCCCTTTGGCCACAGGACTCCTTTCCTCCTCCTGTCTGGTCTCCTCTTTAGGATATGCTTTGCTTTCTGGGAGTGGAGCTGGAATTCTCTTCTTCCCAAGCACAGCAGAAATTTTAATTGTTTGAAAATATCTCAGGTGTGGAGTACTTTGGGGGTGATCAGAAGGGCTCATGTGTTGGCTAAGCCCGAGGACTGTGGTAGTAAAGCATACAGCATGGGCTTGGCGGGTAATTCCTAACTGGGGCAGGGACACCCTTGCCCAGCAGCCCGTTGCTGCTGTTACCGAGGTGGATGTTTCTGTCCCAGATTTGTTTGGGTGGAAAACGGATTGAGAATCATTGGTGTGTGGAAGAGCTACTAAGTTGGGAGACAAACCTGCTGAGGTCGGGGAGTGTTGCCCCAAAAGTCTGGGGAATTCTCGTTGTGACCATCCTAGACCAGTGCCTCTCAAACATTAACAAGCACATGAACACCCCGGGCATCTTGATAAAATGCAGATTCTGAGTCAGCAGGTCTTGGGTGTGCCCAAGATTCTGTACTCCTAACCACCTCTTGGGTGGCATTGATGCTGCTGGGCCAGTGTCCACTTTGAGTAACAAATAGGGGCTTAATATACGGAGACACTTGTCATTAAAGCCAGCGGACAGATGGGTGTATCACTTTTGACGACATCCTCCCTGATGCCGTTCATTTCCTTGTTAAGATTTGAGAAAGATGTTCTTGGAGTATGTCTGTAAACCCACGAAAGTGAGGAGTTAATGATATTTTTACCATGCATAGGTCATAGCAGAAAGAGCACCAGCTTTCTATGTCAAAAGAACTGTTTGAACACTGGTTCCGTTATTCCTTAGCAGTGTGGCCGTGGGCAAGCTGCATAATTTTTCTGGATCTCAGCTGCCAAGGTGTAAATTGGGGGTTTCACCGGGTGGTTGTGAGGCTGTGATGCTGAGGGAGGCACCCAGCGTGCAGTAGGGCCTCAGTTCATCACAGTCCCACTCACCGTTTTTAAACCTTGAGTCTGCCCTGCAGCGGGTTCCTCAGGCGGGCCCCGCAGTGCCCAGAGCTCCAAGTTCTGGGGGCTGAGGCCCCCTTCTTGTGCTGACGGTCAGCCCCTCTGTCTCCTAGGCCTGGTCCACGTTGGAGACGAGCTCCGAGAAGTGAACGGGATTGCCGTCCTGCATAAGCGGCCCGACGAGATCAGCCAGATTCTGGTCCGTGCTGCACGCGTGCTGGGAGTGTTTTTTGGAGACACAAAGCAGGGTGCTTCCTGGAGCCAGGACAGATCTGGCTCAGTCTTCTTGTTTTCATGGGGAGGCCTCAGGCAAAGCAGCCTTACAGTGTGCCTGGGCTGCGGGGTGGGGGCCAGGAGGAGTGGAGCATCCAGACCACCAGCCTCTCTCCAACCTTCTCTGCAGCACAGCCACCCCCTCCCCCAGCCCCCTTGCCCGATGACCCTACTGGGAGGGCCCCCCAAAAGAGTCCCCTCTTCCAAAGGACTGAGGAATGTGGAGTACAAAGCTGAGCACAGGGAGGACCGAGAGCAAGGGCTCTGGGGTCAGCTGGTCCTGGGTTTGAATCACTTTCTAGTGTGCAGCCTTGGACGAGTCATCACGTCCTTCTGAGTTGCAGTTTCCTTTCCTGTGAAGTTGGCATACAGATGGTTTCTCAACCAATGTGTGCTTATCATTAGGATGAAAGCATCTGGGAAAGGACGCAGCACTTCACAACTGTAAGGGGACTTTAGAGTATTAAATGCTGGGACGAGAGTGACCTGAGTCCATTCTGGGGGTTCAAGTCGAAACCAAAATTGTGAAAAGCCCCGATCACAGCTTTGTCCTCGGGCATCCTCCCGCAATGTGACATTCTTTGCTAACTTCTCATGGTTTGGGGAGCAGGGCTAGGATGATCTGAAGAGAGGAGGCCCTCTCTTTAAGGCCCCCACTGTAGGGGGCGCTGGTGGCAGGCAGGCCCTCCGGTCTCCCTGCCCCCACGGCCCTTTCCCTGGTTCTGGGCACTGAGTGCCTTGTGTTGCAGAGCGATGCAGGGCCGGGGAGACCATGGGGTGAGATGATTTCATGGACTGACAGCATCCTTCCTCGTGGGACCCCCACATGGGGGTGCAGAGCCTCTATCCAGTAGAGGCAAGGGGAACCCCTGGCAAGGTAGAAGCAGCCTGAGATCGCATAGCCCGCTGGGGAAGATGGAAGCAAAGAGGGAAGTTCTGATTGGGCACCAGCCCCAAATCAGGCAGGAAGGAGGAAAAGGAAGCGGAGCTAGGTTATTAAAATAACCCTAGAGGGGCCAGCCCCGTGGTGCAGTGGTTAGGTTCTCACGTTCCGCTTCTCGGCGGCCCGGGGTTTGCTGGTTCGTATCCCGGGTGCGGACATGGCACTGCTTGGCACGCCATGCTGTGGTAGGCGTCCCACATGTAGGGTGGAGGAAGATGGGCATGATGTTGGCTTGGGGCCGGGCTTCCTCAGCAAAAAGAGGAGGACTGGCACTGGTTAGCTCAGGGCTAATCTTCCTCAAAAAAAAAAAAATAATAAAAATAAATAAAAACAAATAAAATAACCCTAGAGAAAAGGCAGAAGGGCAGCCGTCAGGGCACCCCTCGTCAGGAGGGCTGGCACATTGGAATTCAGTGCCTGCATTGTCCTCAGGTTCTCATTTAAAATCTTCTGTCTCTTTGTCCCATGAAAATGCAAATACTTGGTTTCTGAGTTTTGCTTTAGTTAAGTCAAGCCAGTGCCACGGTAGAAGGGTGGGCCACAGGGGAGGCAGTGCGTCTGACTCTCCTTCTGAACGTGAGTTTTCAGAGCTGGGAAGTGAGACGTGAGCTCATGGAAGGTTAGGCCTGGAAGGTGGTAAACGTGTGCCCTCTCTCCCTTCAGGCCCACTCGCAGGGATCCATCACCCTGAAAATCATCCCAGCCACCCAGGAGGAGGACCGCTTAAAGGAGAGCAAGGTATGGCGGGTGGGAGCGGGGAGGGCTCCCGCCCAGCCTCTGAGACGGTCATTCGGGAAGGGATCTCGAGACTGGTCCCCAGAACGTGTGCTCAGGAGAGAACTGTGAATCAGTCACAGTGTGACTCATTTGTTTGTACCCTGCCTCTTTCCAACCAGGGTTTGACGTAGCTCACTAATAAAAGACAAGCTTCTTTTAAGTGAAGTAGAAAGTCAGGGCCGTGCGGAGGAGAAGGTACCAAATGTGCTGGCTTCGGGACCAATTCAGTAGCTGCCATTTGTTCAATTTTCCGTTGAGCCTACCGTCTTGGGCACCTCCTCTGTGCCGGACGCTCTGCCAGGTGCTGGGGACAGCGACGGTTAGCAGCTTTGAGGGTCCTGGTCCAGAAGAGGAGTGCTAGGAGCAGGACTTTCCTCGCTGTGTGCTGAGTGCTTCGGAAGGAGTCCGTGTGGAGTTGCGGGCGCCTGGGAAGGTGTTGCGTCGTAGGGGTGTTGGAACGAGGCTTGAGCCAGGTGAAGATGAGTAGGACCTCCCTGGTGAGGAAGAGGTGGAGGGATGCTTAGGGGGAGCTGCGCATGCAGAGGCTCAGAGGAATGGAGAGCAGTGTGGTTTGGGGTTGGTGAGAACTGTGAGGGGGCTGCAGGGAGGGGGTCGTGCTGGGGACATGGGTCAAGGCTACCCTCTGAATGGCCTCAGATGTTTTAAGGGTTTTGGTACAATCCCTACATAGTTTGGGGTTCAGAAGCCAAGCCTGAGACCAAGATTCCAGTGCACATGGTTTATTTGGAGGTGACCCCAGGAAAAGCCGGTACAGGAGCGGGGAAGGGAAGGCGGCCAGTGCAGCAAAGGGTGTGTCGTCAAGCACATTACCACTGTGGGCTTCATGCTGCTGGAGAGCTCGGGCTCCCCTGTAGACACGTGCCTCCGTCATCCCACCCCAGAGTCCGAGTCGCTGGGGGCATCTGTGCACCACCTCCCAGCAGGCTGCATGAGGGGCTTGATCGCCAGCAGCTCCTGCCTGCTGGATTAGGATAGAGCAAATCCCAGGGGCCAGAGGAAGCCTTTGGGCAGAGATGCCAGTGCTGGCAGCTGGAAGTCAGCCTGGGGTGCACTGAAATGGTGGGGCCCTGCGGGATATGGGAAGGCACCCCACAACCCAAGTACAACCCAGTAGGCGGTAAGAAGCGCTTAAAGATGTGTTTTTTGTTGTTTGTTTGTTTTTTAAAGAGGGGAGTGATGCAACCATATTTGTGTTGTGGAAAACCCCCTGGGATAGCCACCTGGAGAAGCAGGGAGTGGGTAGAGCCTGGAGGCGGGAGACTTGGCAGGAGGCTGGCGTGAAAGCCCAGGTGAGGGATTAAGATCTGAGCTGAGGGGCTGGCAGAGAGGATAGCAGAGGCATTACTTTGATTTCAAGTAAATTTGGATCTGAACTTCCTGGCAGCCGAGGCAGAAAGGAGACCGTAATGAATTACAGACTCTTCATCAGTGGATGGAAGGAAGCGTGCCAGTTTTTCAAGAAAGCTGATTCCCAGCCCCGGCCTCCCAGTATGAGAAAAGGGACATTACGGCACCTGGCACAGAGTTCATGTCAATAAATATTTTGATGAATGGGGGTTGATAACGGACAATGTCTTTGATGTCAGTTTTTGCAGCAAATGAAGACATAATCTTTACATGGCTCATTTCTTTTTTGCGCTCTTCTGTTGACTCCCAGGGTGTACATGATACGGACTCTTACCTGAGGGAGGGTGGTTCTTCCTGGGACCAGCTGATGCGGTCCTCATCGGCAGCTTTCGCAGGTTCTAACTTGATACAGGGAGAGAACTTGGTTTTCCTGGAGGACAAAATGGGTAGCCTGTCCCCTACCCCATCCTTCCTAAACATTTCTTCTTGAGCCAGGAGCTTGATCTGGGCCGGCCATTTAAGATTATACTGTCCTCTGAGTGCCTGGGACCCTGGTAACATCTATGGCTGGATGAGGGTATCTATCCTCACAGTGTCTGGCCAGAAAGTTCTTATAGTCGTCCAGCTGAATCTAGGAATATGATTTGGATGTAAGGAAGCCCTCTAGCCTTTTTTTTTTTCTATTTACTGTTAATAAAAATAAAATAAATTTATGCCGCTGAATGATAGAGGGGGTGACTTCAGGGTAAAGGGGAGTCTTGGGGTTTGGCCGAGTATGTGACAGATGAGGCAGGAGTGAGTTGTAACACCCGTCGATGTCAATTACCCACTGAAGAGTAACGAAGAGGAGTCAGTAACTAGTTTTGTTGATGTTCATGTTCTTACGGAAGCATCCAGATTACTTACTTGCCAGATGGCTGCTGACTTCCTTGGGGGCAGTGAGCATCTCAGAGGTAATGCTGGAGTTACAAATTGTGCTTGCCTTTACTTTTTGTTCCCAGGACTAATTGTTGCCTTGTGCATGCTAAGAGGCCTTTATGGGGACAGCAGATCTGGTAAATAAGGAACTATTTAGGTTGGAAAGAGAAATTCAGACATGGGGCCCATCTATTCATTGTCTGATTCTTGATGGATTTTCTGACTGTAATATTTAAAATGGTTGAAGAAGAAGAAAAAACAGGTGCAGTGTGTTTCTGACTGGCTTTCTATTCTCAAGGCTACTTGTTCTTTGTAACTGTGAACGGTGGTTGTCTTTTGGCCTTCGATGTGGCGTCACGCATCTTTGCTTCCAGCGTGAAGGGCCGCCTCACCCAGCCCCTCCTCTGCAGGTGTTCATGAGGGCCCTCTTCCACTACAACCCTCGCGAGGACAGGGCCATTCCCTGCCAGGAGGCAGGCCTGCCCTTCCAGCGCAGGCAGATCCTGGAGGTGGTGAGTCAGGACGACCCCACGTGGTGGCAGGCCAAGCGAGTCGGCGACACCAACCTTCGAGCTGGCCTTATTCCCTCCAAGCAGTTCCAGGAAAGGTGGGTCTGGGGTGTGTTGTAAGGGGGTGGTTCTGGAGTGGCCAGAGGCATAGGTACATGACAAAGCCCCCGATCTCTGCCAGCACAGCCAGAGGGGCCCACTGTGTGTTGTTCCCTGAGGTGAGTACCAATTACGCTTGTGTTTTTCCTTCTTGACCCATAACCAGAGGTGATGACTCTTTGAGATTTAAATAAATATATAGAAATCTGTTATTAAATTAGTGTATATTTTATGATATATACTTAGAGAAAATTGAGAAATGAAATATAAAAATACAGAGGAGGAAGGGGAGGAAAAGAAAATGACCCAGTCTTGCCACTATCTAAACAGCACGATTTATTTCCTTCTTGTACCTTTTATGTGTGTTACATATGGAATTTGAGGTCTTGCTTTTTTTTTTAAAGATTTTTTAATTTTTTCCTTTTTCTCCCCAAAGCCCCTGGGTACATAGTTGTATATTCTTATTTGTGGGCCCTTCTAGTTGTGGCATGTGGGATGCTGCTTCAGCATGGCCTGATGAGCGGTGCCATGTCTGCACCCAGGATTTGAACCGACGAAACACTGGGCTGCCACAGCGGAGTGTGTGAATGTAACTACTCGGCCACGGGGGCCGGCCCCGACGTCTTCCTTTTTTTTTTTTTTAACAACATTTTGACATTAGTATTTCCCACATTATTGCCTATTCTTTATTGTGTGATGTTAGTGGCTAAATATTTCATCGGGGGATACACCATTCATTCCTAGGCAGCCAGTGTTTATCAGGAGCTGAGCTGGCCTGTGCCAGGCATCAGTTTAGTGGGAAAGTCACACCTGGTTCAGATGGACACTTGCTGTAGGTCTGATGGGTGTGCGGGAGGAGGACGCAGGGCTCTGCCAGGCCAGGTAGGAGGATTGGCCCTGGTCCAGGCGTTCGGGGAAGGCTTCTCCAGGAAGGGTCGTACCTAAGTGGCTTCACTCCTTCTCTGTGGCTGAACACCTCCAGTTGTCCCTGGTGCTTCACTGCTACAAGGCTACGATAATGATCTTCACATAGGCTGTTCCTCATATTTCAAATGATTTCCTCAGGAGAGATTTCCCAAGTGTAAATCCTGGGTTGGAGGGGGTGGCAGTTATGGCTGCCTTGCCTCCCCTGAGGTTTGTAGCCCTCTTCCATCTTTTTGGGTCTGGAATGTGGTAACGAGAGACCTCAGGGTTCATCCATTTCAGTGCCCCTCATGGTGTGGTCCCCAGGTCGGGCGCATCAGCATCCCCTGGGAACTTGGTAGAAATGCAGGTCCCTGAGCCCTGCCCCAGACCCGCTGAGTGAGAGACGCCGTGAGCAGACTCTCAAGTCTGTGTTCTGGCAGACGTGCCAGGTGATGCTGAGGTGCTGAAGTTTGAGAACTCCTGCTCTATTTTCTCAGAGGAGCCCCAGCCCCATCTGCTCCTTTGGCTTCACAGGTCTTGAGGGAAAGCTCGTTAGCTGCATTTAAGTGTAGAAATCTAGGCTCCTCCAAGAGCCCAGGGCGTTTTCTCAGCTCAGAGACGAGGCTTTGGCGGCTGCCTCTGTGCTGGCGGCCATGTTGGATAATGTGCCAGGCTGAGGGGAGAAGAGTGTTGACTTAGGGTCACTTTTGCCCTCTGCTTCTCCTGGGCATCGTTCTGCCATTTTCCAGCTTCCTCAGAGATGGGAAGGCCGAGTGAGAGTGGAGAAGGGGCCTCCCTTCCTTGAGAGTCAGTCACGGGAAAGTAATGACCAATCACTGACCGTGGGCACTGGGCTGGATCCCTGGGTGTGACCATCTTGGACTGCGTGAGCTTCTCCCAGAACGAGAGACTCGAACCCGTGTTTGTGAAAGTTTCCCTCTTCACTGGAACTCGGTGCAAAGCAGGAGACCCTTGGTGTGCCAGGCTGTGCCACCTGTGGGATCCGGGCCTCGGTTTCCTCAAGTTTTCCAGAAGGCTCCCTCTGACTGGTTCTCTGGCCCAGCTCATGGGCCTGCCCATCCCCTTGTGTCCTTGCAGGCGACTAAGCTACCGGAGAGCCACAGGCACCCTGCCGAGCCCCCAGAGCCTCAAGAAGCCCACCTGTAAGTAGACTGGCAGGGATGGCACTTCAGGGAGGGGCTGGGGTTAGGACTCAGGGACTTTGTGTGGGGAAGAAGCAGGCACTTGGCTGGAGGGGGCACCAAGGGTGTTGTCTGAGCTTCTAGGCCAGCGAGAGGAGGAGGTTGGGAGAGGCCTGAGGAGGGGAAATGGGGGGCAGCTGGGGAGAGCTATTCCCCGGAGAGGAGCTTCTCCCTTTGGGGTCCATAGATGATACTGGGGGGGCATGTTAACACCTCTCCCAAAATTGTGTGCAAACCTCTATGTGTGTGTGTGTGTGTGTGAGAGAGAGAGAGAGAGAGAGAGGGTCCATAGCTTTCATTAGATTCCTGAGGAGCTCTCTGACCCTCTGATCTAAGAGCCACCACTGTTGGAAGGGGACGGAGATGGCTATGAGTGATCTCATGCCTGTGTGTTAGCGGCCGCAATTGGCAAATAAAGGATGCCCAGTTATATTTGAATTTCAGATAAACAGCAAAGCGGTTTTTAGTATATCCCATGCAATATTTGGGACATGCTTATCTAAGAAATTCTTTGTTGTTTATCTGAAATTCAAATTTAACTGAGTGTCCTGTATTTTATCTGGCAACTCTACTCTGTGTAGTATTTTACCTTCTAGAAAACGCATCTACCTACCTTCTTGCCTTTTAATCGTCACAACAGCCCTGTGAAGTGGTGGAGTTGGGGCATCCCCTTTTCCAAGATGGGAAAACGGAGGCTCACGCGGTCAAGGGAGTGGGGCTGGGGTCGCCTGTTCAAGGGTCTGGCTAGAGCCTCCAGGTTACAGCCCAGTGGGGAGAGGAAGCTTCCCAGGGTGCAGCCTCTCTGGCCCGGGAGCCTCTGAGCTGAGTGAGGGGCCGGAATGGGCGCCAGGTGACCAGGGTGCAGCGGGCCCGCAGCTCGGCTCTGCGCTGCTCCATCCTCTGGCATCTGCATTTGCCGAGGCAAGTCTGAAATCCCAGAAAAGAGAGAGCAGGTCCTGGTCGCACTGCAGGCATCCTGGAGTGGACTGCTCCCCTGGCTCGGAGGCCGCTGCCCACGGCCACTTTCCCCGACCTGCTCCCAAGTCGGAAGCGCTGCTGAGTAACTTGGCCTTGAGGCTGCCCACGCCAGTGATGAGCTGGCTTTCTTTGGGCTGCTAATGAGACACACACAGGAACACTAATTAGAGAAAGTCTTGGTTTAATAATGTACTGCAGCTCAGATCACAGGCTTGTTGGAGGAAAGAAAGGGGACAGATGGGGGCTCTTCAGGCACACGAGGCTGCGGCTGCCTCTCAGCCGCAGGGCCTCCGGGTTCCCCTCCACTAACACTGTTCCATCTGTCTTTTGTGCAAACCACAGATGATCAGCCTTGTGACAAAGGTAGGCTGGTATTTGTCCCCTGCGCGCACAGACAAGGTCCCTTTTCTGTGGAATGTCTGGGGCTGGAGGGGCTTGTTTCCTCCCCTGCTCTGGGGTGGCTGTGCCCTTCTGGCTCTTTCCATGCCTCTCCCTGCGCTGCCAGCCGGACCAGCCTGTGTCCTTGCGGCACGCGGAGCCAGTGGGGACAGAGCTCCTGCCTGCTGACTGGCACGCGGGGCCCAGCCTTCCCCGGACTCTGGCCGGGCTGACCGTGTGATGGCCCAATAGAAGGCAAGAGACGAGGGGGTGGGGCGGGGGGCAAAAGTCCCCCCCTTAGTCGCGCTGATCCCATTCACAGGGGCTGGCCTGGGCCTGGAAGGGCTGTTTGGGTCCTAAGCACAGAGCACTGAGCAAAACAGAAGAACTTGTTTTCCTGGGGTGGCCAGGACATGGCATTTCTCCCAAGCTCCCCTGAGACACCATCCCAGAGGGCTCTGCTGGGCCATCCCCGGCCGGGTACCTCTGGGCCAGGGTGTGTGTCCAGCCTGGCTCACTGGCCTCCCTCTCTCTGTTTGGTTCCCAGAGACCTGCGACTGTGAGGGGTACCTCAGGGGGCACTACGTGGGTGAGTAGACAGTCCCCCATCCCACGCACAGCCCACCGTGGGCTCTGCGTCAGGAAGAGAAAGGCAGAGTGATCGGAGCCCCAGGAACCCTTCAAGAGCAGCTGGGCCTGTGGGCCCCGCATTTCCCTGCGGTCTCTCAGCCAGAGGACGGGCGGACTTGCCCAGACCTTGGGGCCCCCCCAACTTTTGCCCAGCCACCGGGAGCAGAGCCCTGGCAGGAAGGGGGCATGGACCGCTACATTAATACCGATCTTATTATTATCGTGGTCTCGACTGTATTCTGTTCAAAGTTTATGCCACCCCACACAGTGAGGGAGCCTTTCACCAGCCTCCAAAGTACCTTCACTTTTATTTTGGTTGATCTTTTCAGAGGCCTTAGAGATGGGCAGAGTTTTTTAACTTCTCATTTTGAAGTAATTCAAACTTACTGAAAAGTGTAAGAATTGTACAAAGAACTCCCACGTCCTCTACACCCGGGCTCACCGGCTGTCAACACTTTGCCGTATTTGTGTATCCGTCCCTTTTTCTACAGATACACATTTTTCCCGAGTCACATGAGTTAGTTGTGGACATCATGTCCCTTCTCCCCTAAATACCTCAGTGTGTATTTCCTAAGGACAAGGACATTCTCTTATATAACCCAGGGCAATTAGCAAACTCTGGGAATTTAGCATGCATACAATTCTACTGTCTAACTTACTGTTCATATTAAATTTTACCAGTTGTCCCAATAATGTCCTTTAGAGCGTTTCCCCTGACTCAGGATCCAATCCAGGAGCACACATTGCATTTGTAGATTTGTGTTCCCATTTCACAGATAAGGGAACTGAGGCTCAGAGAGGTGATGACTTGCCCAAGGTCAGTCAGTGACACGCCAAGTAAAACTGTGACCTTCAACCTTAATTTTGGATGTCAGAGGTCACCCTTTCATCTTATTACTGTGCATCCCCATCAACCCCTTCCTGTAGCAGGAGGTGGTCGGGAGAGGCCAGTGGGACTCCACCCCACCTCCAGGTCTGGCTGGGTGGGGAAAGTCGTTACCAGGAGATCCTGGGACAAAGGTCACGCTTCCCTCTGCCCTGCCCCCAAAGCTGGTCTTCGGAGGAGCTTCCGGCTGGGCCGCAGGGAGAGGCTGGGAAGCCCGCAGGAAGGAAAGACGGCCTTGGTAGCTGAGTCTCCAGAGCTGCTGACCTACGAGGAGGTGACCAGGTACCAGCACCAGCCCGGCGAGCGCCCCCGCCTGGTGGTTCTGATCGGTAGGTGACGTCCTGCGTCTCCGGGAAGTGGGCAGGTTTCCTCCCTAGACGTGTGGGAAGGGAGCTCAGCAGGGACCCCAGTCAGCCTTCCCTCTGTTTCCCAGGGTCTCTGGGAGCCCGACTGCACGAGCTGAAGCAGAAGGTGGTGGCAGAGAACCCACAGCACTTTGGTGTTGCCGTTCCACGTAAGAGGGCCCACACGCGGGCACACACGTGAACATTTCATGGGGACTCGACTCCTCATATTCATCCTAATCCTTCCTTTGGGTCTGAGGGACTGCCAGGCACTACCTCCTATGGGCAGCTTGTGGGACCTAGGCATGATAGGAAGAGACCCACTCTCAGTGGTCCACTAGGACCCTCTGAGGCAGAAGCTGGAGGACTACTTGCCCAGTTCCTGCCTGGGATGGGAGATGAGTCTAGAGTGCATTGCAGGCAAAGTGGCAACCTCGACCCAAAGCCAAGTGCCCCCAGCAGTGGGGCATTCTAGACTCCTCTGCCCAGTGACTGACTCCTGAGGCCCCTGCTCTCTGCTTGGGTAAGAGAGCAGGTCGGAGAAGCCAGAGAGCCTGGTGAGCAGAGTTGCTTGGGCACTCCCTTGTAGCTGGATCTGGCCCAACAGGGCAGCCAGGTACACTCCTGAGTCTAGAGGCAGCTGGGGAGGCTGATATCCAGAACGCGGGAGGTCCTGGTTCGGAATGTGATGAGGAAGAGGGGAATGAGATGAGAAAGATTGCTAGGAACAGTACGAAAAGATTTTATGCGTGGTCACTCCTTCAGCCTTCCCAGTACCCCTGAGAAGAGGAACCATCATCATCCCATGCTGTGGAGGAAGACACTGAGGCTCAGAGAGGTTAAGTAACTTGCCCAGTGTCACACAGTTGGTAAGTGGTGGAGCCAAGATTCAAACCCAGGCAGCCTGCCCCAGTCACATTCTTAACGAGGCTGCACAACAGCCTCTCACCTGCTGCCCGCCACTTCCTGTCCTTGGCTCTCCCTTTCCTCTCTGGGACTTTCTCTCAGGCCCTCTGGCCTCAGAGGGATGCAGTGTGGCACCTGGTGGCCACTGAGAGGAGATGCTGTGGTGGCAGTAACACAGCTTTCCAGAGTGTTCTGAGGAAGAGTAACTACAAAGCCTTTCTTTTACCATACCGGTCCCCTGGGCCTCGGGGCCCATAGCTCAGTGTAGGGGTCGTGAGAATTGTCTTCCAGAGCCTTGAAGTGGCAGGGGTCAGGGGTGGTTAGGGAGGCCACTCCGGCAGCACACCTGTGATGGACCTGGTAGGCTTCAGGGGACCACAGCCTTCTAGGCTGATAGAATGGACTGAAACAGGACATACAGAAGTTGCTCACAGATGGATCCTTCAGAAAGCCTCAGATCCATCTCCGGGGGGAGAGGGGTACCTGGATGGTCAGGCCTACCTGCTTCCAGGCACCTCACTGACTTTCCTCCTTGCTTTTAGGAACTGAGGGTGTCAGGGAAGGCTTCCCAGAGGCAGTGACTTTTATGCTGGGTTTTGAGGAGTAAGTAGGAGATTTCCAGGCAGAGAAGAAAGGAAGAGTTTTTTATACAGAGGGAAGAACATATGCAAAGGGACAAAGGTGTGACCCAGCATAGGACTGTTAGGGACTGAGAGAGTTAGTATGGATGATGTGGGGGGAGATGAAGCTGACGGGAGGCTGGGTTTCATATACTCATCTAAGTAATCAGTGGGTGAATAAAAGTTTTAAAGCAAGGGAATGAAAAGTCAGAAAAGTGACCCTAGCAGATGCTGCCTGTAGAGAGAGCACAGCACATCCCCCTGGGGGGCCAGAAAACAGTCCCCCAAGACACCGTCTTTTCTTTTGGAATGTTATGGAAGAAGCTGTGTGTTGCTTTGTATGCACTCTTTTTCCGTGGAGGTGCTGATTTTCCCAAGAAGTGTGGGTCTCAATTCTGTTACGGAAATCAGTGGGAACACGTTATGTGTTTTAAAGTCGTTTGTGTGAGAGCCAGCTTTGCTGAAACACGTCTAGTCCATAAACGGACTGTCTGTCTGCATGTCTCCTTTTCTCTCCAAATGAGAAATAATTGGATAAAGAGTTAAAAGCATACTGCAGGGTCATCCGTGTTTGTGCCCCACTGGCTTTCAAAAAACCAAACAATTAGGAAATAAAAGCTTGGGACTGGGGATCCCTTTGGCGATTCTCTAAACGCCACGGCGCTAATGAGGCAGTTTGGCAGAGTGGTCAAGGGCCTACACTTGGCATGAGACAGAGAGCCATCAGAGCCTGGCTCTGCTCCTGCTGGCTGTGGACACTGGCCCGGCGCTTAACCTCTCCGCGCCTCTCAGATTCCTCACCTCCAAGTGGGGGGCCTCCTCTTGCCGACATCGCAGAGTCGTGCCAATCAATGATGTGCCTGGAAAGGGCCCCGTGCCTGACACCTGGGGACACTGGCTGAATGGGAGTGGTTTGCACACACATCAGCGATGCCCTCCTGAAAGGACTGAGACACCGGCTCACTGCCGTGCTCGCTCACTGCGAGGTGACGTCTCTTTGCCCAGCTCTCCTCTTCTTTCTTTAAAAGATACCACCAGGCCTCGAAAGAGCCATGAGAAGGAGGGGGTGGAATATCACTTCGTCTCGAAGCAAGCATTTGAGGCCGACTTACATCACAACAGGTATGTTTGCCCTCCGTGCAGCTGTGGTCCACCTCTGTCCACTGTCCCACTGGACCTCCTGGGGGGGCTTCCGGAAAAGACGGGGGAAGCGGGAGAGATGTCGTGGTGGGAAGTCCCTTTGCCTTTCCGTGCTAATTTAGGCAAGCTCAGGCACTAAAGGCCTTTCCCCCTTTGGTGGTGTTTTAGGTTCCTGGAACATGGTGAATATAAGGAAAATCTCTATGGAACCAGCCTGGATGCCATTCAGGCTGTGATGGCCAAAAACAAAGTTTGCTTGGTGGATGTGGAGCCAGACGTGAGTTCCTGGGCCAGTTGGGTGTTTCCTGTTAACAGAATTTGTAAACTAGGGGATTGTACCTTTTACAGAACATTTGGCCTCCGTCTAAGGAATTTTTAGTCCAGGTGTTAAGATTTTCTTGGATCTCCCTTTGAGAATCTAATGAAAGCTTTGTACCCCAAAACGTATACCTCAGTACACAAAGACTGCCTCCGTTGTGGGAGCTCCTGGACCCTCGTGGCAGCCTCTGTATGGAGTGAGTCCTGCAGTAGACGGTGGGCTGACTGGCCAGTAGTGATGTGACAGTCAGGGAATTACATGTAAATGCCCAGGGGGAAGCAGCTGCTCGGCTCTGGGCATCAGGCCACCCCCTTCCTGACCACGACAAGTAGGATCAGTGGTTTCAAGAACCGCTGAGTGGGGCGGTCAGAGGGCAGTTTGAAAGGGAGAAAGGCAAGGAGACGTGGCCCTGGGCAGTGCTTCAGGAACGTTTGCATTCTGCACACCTGCACGCTGTGTGTGCTGGACGGGGCTTCAATGTCTTTTTAACCTTGCCTTTGAGAAAAACTTCGAAGCTTTCAAGTCAGTCTGGGGGTTTTCTTTCCTCTATAGAAACAGAGCTCTGGTTTTATGATAGAAACCGTAGGCTCTATCTTACAGAAGTTTGCTTGAAGGAGAGTCTGAAAAGTGCATTATGTCTGTAAAGGAAAAGCCTCACTAGTTTGGACTTACAGGGAGTTGGTAGTCGAAATTAGAAGTCTAAATGTCAAAATTTTATTTGAAAAGTGACTTTATTGATCTTTGGGGGGTGTACATTGTGTATACAGCAGTTTCCTACCAGTGTCTCCGAATAGAGGCCTGACCTTATAGATAAAATGCACAAATCAACAGGACGATTTGCAAATTGAAACCTTCTAAAATCTTTACAGTTTGTTTCAAGTGGTCTCTTCCTCTCTTCATTTGCTTCTCGAACCTTCTCTTTTTTTGAATATCATCCGGAGGCCTGTGCGATAGCCCACATTTTGCATCCGTGTAGGTCACATCGATGACGTTTGACTAAACAGATACACGTGGAATCCTGCTGGCTCCTCTGTCAGGAGTGGGCAGGTGGAGAAGGGCGTCAGAAGGTTAATTATAACTTTTGGGGTCAGAGCAAAGAGAGATGGCAACTCTCAGAGCCGAGGCTCAGGCACCCTCGGTCCTCGGCGAGCGGGCCTTCAGGGCCCAGCTCAGTCCATCGTCAAAGTGGAGGGCAGGAAAATGAGCAGTTTGTCTGCCCAGGTGAGATCACGTGACCACTGTAATCGCGACCTTTGCTATCGAGGTCATGTGATGAAGCACACCATTATCGAGCAATTGCAAAGGATGTTTCACAACAGAAGATTTCCAAAGTATATAATATTCCTGAACTTTCTTTCTCAGGCACTGCAACAATTGAGGACCTCAGAGTTCAAGCCCTATGTTGTATTTGTAAAGCCTGCAATTCAGGAAAAAAGGAAGACACCACCCATGTCCCCAGCTTGTGAGGATACATCCTCCCCACTTGTAAGTTTATTGATCATTTCTTTTCTGAAGGCCTAAAGGGGCCTGTTACAGGCCTCCTAGCTGCATAAGGGTGCTCGTGCCTTCTGCACAAGACAGTCTTTCCACTTTGCCAATTGGCCAGTCTTAGATGGTCATGTGACCAAAAGGCTCCAAGTGGGGCAGCCAGGAGTGCCTCCCAATTCAGATGAGGTGGCTTTGCCTCTGCTCGCTACTTTCCAGTCCCTCACATAAGCACCGTCCTGGAAAATAAGGGCCTGACATCTCTCTGGGACCTAATCTGAATGTGACAAGCCATACTAATCTGTTGAACGCCTAAACCAAACCCAAGCTTTTTTTTTTTTTTTTTTTCCTGAGGAAGATTAGCCCTGAGCCAACATCCGTTGCCAATCCTCCTCTTTTTTTGCCGGAGGATGATCAGCCCAGAGCTAACATCTGTGCCAGTCTTCCTCCACTTTCTGTGTGGGTCGTCCCACAGCATGACTGACAGTAGTGTAGGTCCGCCCCTGGCATCCGAACCCACAAACTTGGGCACACCAACTTAACCACTTGCCACAGGGCTGGCCCCCTGAGCAGTTTTTCATTGAAACACCACCTAACATGGTCATTATCATTGCTTTCAAACCACTTTGAACCATCAGCGAATTAATCTATTTGTAAAGCTAGTGGATGAGATACTCCACTGTATGTCTCAGTGAACTTCTCTTTGCCTGTCATGGATTCCTTGCTCAGCCCAGTCTGTGTCAGGACTGCCACTTGAAACCTAAATATTTGGCACAGTTCTCTCAGGAGACGTGGGCTTGGTGACTCTTCTTTTCTGGTTCTCAACAGAGTCAGAGGAATTGGCTGGCAGTTGTTACTGGGAGGGGGTCAGAAGCAATCCAGTTCCAGTATAGACTTGGCTTGCTGTCTAATCTATATGACTGGTTCTATCTGACAGAGGCCCTCTTGGATCCTCCTCCTTGGTCAAGAAGCTCCCTCCCAGTAAAGATTTGCCGCAATCCTAGTTCATACTAACTCTGTGTTATAATTGTCCATACCGATAAATTAGAATGGCTTAGATAAATTAGAATTAGAATGACTAAGTAATGGCTAGAAGGAACATTAGAAGTTTCCCCTTTAGAAACTCTAAAGAGAACATCAGCTTGAGTCTAGAACCACTTAGAAATACACAGTATGTTCCTCATGGTGGTGCTAATAACAACAAAATCAGAAACAACCTAAATATCCCATAGTGGGGATCAACTCAATACATCACCACACTAACGTGACGTTCACAGGGTGGAGTGGAATGTTATATGGCCAAGTAAAAGTCCCATGTTTGAGGAATATTTGATAATATAGCCAAATGCAATAAAATGTTAAATGGAAATAAATCAGAAAATTAAAAGGTGTGATTCTAATTTTGTGTCATGCACAAAGAAAATACACTAAAATGCTAAATGTGTTTTTCTCTGAATATTGGGCTCATGACTAATTTTTGTTTTCTGTTTTTTACTGTATATTTTTTTTTTCTAGGAGGGAGGTTTAACAGCTTTATTGAGATAAAATTCACATACCATACAATTCACCCATTTAAAGTATATAATTCAATAGTATATACTCACAGATCTATGCAGCCATCCCCACAATCAATTTTAGAACATTTTCATCATCCCCAAGAGAAACCCTGAGCCCATTAGCATTTCCCATTCTCCATTACCCCCCAACCCCTTCCTGGCCTCAGGCAACTGCTAATCTGCTTTGTCTCTATAGATTTGCCTATTCTAAACATTTCACATAAATGGAATCATACAATATAGGACCCTTTGTATCTGGCATCTTTGACTTAGTATGATGTTTTTAAGGTTCATTCATGTATCAGTACTTCTTTTTTTTTCTTTTTTTGCTGAGGAAGATTAGCCCATCATCTGTGCCCATCTTCCTCTATTTTATATGTGGGATGTCTGCCACAGCATGGCTTGATAAGCAGTGCATAGGTCCATGCCCAGGATCCGAACCCCTGAACCCTGGACCGCCAAAGAGAGCATGTGAACTTGACCACTACGCCACCAGGCTGGCCCCAGTATTTCATTCTTTTTTTGGCTGAATAATATCCCATTGTATAGAATACCACATTTTGTTTATCCATTCATCAGTTAATGGACATTTGGGTTATTTCTACTTTTTTAGCTATTATAATGCCACTATGAACATTCTTGTACAAGTTTTTGTGTGACTGTGTTTTCATTTCTCTTGGTTCTCTACCTAGGAGTGAAATTGCTGGGTCACATGGTAACTCTATGTTTGTTTAACATTTTGAGGAACTGCCAGACTCTTTTCCACAGCAGCTGCACCATTTCACATTCCCATCGGCAGTGTTCAAGGGTTCCAATTTCTCCACATCTTTACCGGCACTTGTTACTGTCTTTTTTTTTTAAAGATTTTATTTTTTCCTTTTTCTCCCCCAAACCCCCCCCCCCCCCCCGGTACATAGTTGTATATTCTTTGTTGTGGGTCCTTCTAATTGTGGTATGTGGGACGCTGCCTCAGCGTGGTTTGATGCGCGGTGCCATGTCCGCGCCCAGGATTCGAACCAACGAAACACTGGGCCGCCTGCAGCGGAGCGCGCGAACTTAACCACTCGGCCAGGGGGCCAGCCCCTTGTTACTGTCTTTTTGATTACAGCCATCCCAGTGGGTGTGAAGTGGTATCTCATTGTGGTTTTCATTTGCATTTCCCTAATGACTAATGACGTTGAGCATCTTTTCATGTGTTTATTGGCCAAGTGTCTATCTTCTTTGGAGAAATGTCTGTTAAATACTTTGTCCATTTTTCAGTTGGATTATTTATCTTTTTGAGTTGTAAGAATTCTTTATATATTCTGGATACAAATCCCTTATCAGATGTACGACTTACAGATATTTTCTCCCATTCTGTAAGTTGGTCTTTCTCTTTTTTGATATGGTCTTTTAAGCACAAAATTTTAAAATTTTAATGAAGTCCAATTTATCTATTTTTTCTTTTATCACTTATGTTTTCCGTATCATATTTAAGGAATCATTGTCTAATCCAAGGTCATAAAGATTTACTCCTTTGTTTTCTTCTAAGATATTTATCATTTTAGCAGTTACATTTAGGTCTCTCATCCACTTAGAGTGAATTTCTGTCTGTGGTGTGAGGCAGGGGTCCAGCTTCATTCGCATGTGGAGACCTAGTTGTCCCGGCACCGTTTATTGAAGACTGTTCTTTTCCCATTTAATTATCTTGGCACCCTTGTCAAAAATCAATTGACCATAAATGTGTTTATTTCTGGACTCTCAATTCTATTCCTTTGATCCATATGCCCGTCTGTCTTTATGCCAGTACAACAGTGTCTTGATTACTGTAGTTTTGTAGTAAGTTTTAAAATCAGGAAATGTGAGTCCTCCAACTTTATTCTTTTTCAAGATTGTTTTGACTATTCTTGGCCCTTGGCATTTCCATATGAATTTTAGGATCAGCTTGTCAATTTGTTTTACTATGTTTTTTTTTTTTTTAACAAGCATTTTAGGATTAAAAGAATAACCAGGGGGAAAAGACTTACCTAAAAAGAGTCAAGAAGACATAAGGTAGAATACGAGGCAGTTTCCTAGGGCACAAAGAAAGTTCAGCTGAGTCGTAAGGGCCCCAGGAGATGTCAGTTTTCTGGGAGTCAGAACCACGTGCGCACCCCGCCCCCCCTC